>NC_137830.1:8045718-8170563 GCF_963921795.1 Nannobrachium achirus
CCTCTGCATGGTGGGCATGCGCTGCACTTCTCCTTCATCATCATCATCATCTTCATCATCTTCGTCATCATCCTCTTCTTCTCGCTGGCCTCTGATACAATCAGAGAGAGAGAGAGAGAGAGAGAGAGAGAGAGAGAGAGAGAGAGAGAGAGAGAGAGAGAGGTGGATGTAAAGTATAGTAACAACATGCTTTACAGGTAAAAAGAAAATATTTATTTAAACATCAATCCCCAGATTCCCCACTGTACCACCGATGTCTCGAATATGTTTATGATTTAATGTTTCCATAAAACAGTCTTAGGCTACAGTGCAACAGCACTTGTAATGCAAACACAAAAAAAAAAACGTTCCACGTTATGTCACAAGAGGGCAGTGTTAGCTAAGAGTTTCATTTGAACCTTTTTTCCTTTTGACAGTAAGAGCAATAACTCAAGAGTAGGTCTATTGCTGACCTTGTTGGCAATAAAATAATTAGCCCTATTCACGACCCGCCCACTCAGCATCCCCCGGGTGCTGAAGTCACGTTTTGAAGGGCAAAATCCTACTATAAGCCTATAGAGTTAACACAGAAATCGCAAATGTAATGCAATTTTCGAATAGTAAAGTATAAAATACGGTTAGCATGATCAAGAACACATGATAGTAAAAGGCACAAAGCATTATAATTTACTTTACTAAATAATGATTTGTTGGCTTTAAGTCCAGCTATTTCTGTTATAGTTTCCCCTTCTAAAATGATGTCAGCACCCGGGGGATGCTGAGACATTTTCTGGGTGGGCGGGTCGTGAATAGGGCTAATAACAGCATCAAAATATGGCCCTTAGGGCGTCTTACTGGTAATATGATACATGTAGCCAGGTACAGTAGGTGTGTATAAAATACAGGGGCGTAGCCACGGGTGGGCCTGACTAGGCCGGCCCACCCATTTCGTTTTTTTTATAATATATTAAGTTATGTATTAAGTATTTTGATAATAGTCACATCCTTACAACAACAAAAATAACAACATCATCATGTGGACGCTAGTGATATTATATATAATATATAATGTGCACCAAGCGTCCTTCCCTGCTCGCAGCCAAGCATGTGGGTCACCAGCCTATTCGCCTATAACCTATTCGCCTTGATGGATTTGGTCTTTTCGCGTGGCACTTTCCAGGCCTGTCTGGTCGATTCACCACAGTTGAAAAGCCATTTCGCCTACCCTCAGTCCCTCAGAATGTCCATGTTTGCCTCACCTGTCTGCTGTCGGTGACCATTACACTATTTCGGGGGTCAGCAACCCGTGGCTCTAGAGCCGCATGCGGCTCCTTAGTGCCACCCGAGTGGCTCCCTGGAGCTTTTTCAAAAATGTATGAAAATGGAAAAAGATGGGGGGGGAAAATATATTTTTTGTTTTAATGTTTTTTTTTATCGTCACTGTCGGGCAGAAACCTTGTATCTCCAAATTTCAAATTTGTATGTTTTTTTTTTCGCAAAGTAAAGCCCTGCTTCTCAGACAAGACTGACGCACACAAGTAGTGAAAACAGCTGATCTACAAGCACACAACAGCGTTGTGTGCTTGTAGATCGGCTGTTTTCACTAGTTTAGTTAATTTTTTAAATGATAAATACAAAACGTTTTACACATACAAGGTTTCCACCCGACAACGACGATATATAAGGCTTTTATAATTTTTTGCGGCTCCAGACAGATTTGTTTTGTTTTTTTTTGGTCCAATATGGCTCTTTCAACATTTTGGGTTGCCGACCCCTGCACTATCCTATGACTCCATAGAAATCAAATTAATACAGATTAGAGCTATTGGAATCAGATGCCGCTCTCTCTCTCTCTCTCTCTCTCTCTCTCTCTCTGGCACAGAGCAGAGGAGAGCGCACCAGAACCAGACACAGAAAGTTTATGCTTGCAGGGGGATCTGCACGCCTCCCACCAGAACAATTTTGCTGGATATCCTATATATTTTAGAAACCTTCTTCACCATAAAGCAGCAGTAGTAGGCTATCTTCCAAATCAAATGTTATGATGTATATCAGGAGGAAATCATGACTCATGAGTCATGACCTTGCGCAGCAGTGCACGTATCAATTAATTAATTATTTTGACACTGATTCCAAAGCTCTAATCTGTATGTCTAGGCTTTTAATATATTTTATTAAAATATATTAAAAACTTTTCACAAAATGTAGGTGTCTATAAATAATACTGAGTATGAGAGCTGAAGGAATAGGTGTACTACTTAATAAAGAGATACTCCACTTTAAAACTGTTCTGTGGAGATTTAACTTAATTTTGTGTTTCACCCCAGTCGCTTCTCGCTTGGTTCAATATTTAAATATTTCATATTCCCTTTTATCAGTCAATGCCCCTCTCCAATATAAACTAGTTTAATCTTTTATACACATATAAAATAGTTCAATCAGGGGTCATCGCTATGCTGGCTTGTGGTGGAAAATGTCAAAATTCATACAAAATGAGCGGACAATAATATTGAAACACTTAACAAGAGGCCAGTAACTCTGAGTGTACAAATTGGTCCATTTGGTTCCATTTGTACCCTCTCAGAGTTATGGTGCTCCTTGCAAATAAAACATATGAGAACCACTAGTACTAGTGGACTCCTAATATGCCATAGTGTCGTAGTAAATCAGTGTCATTCATATTCTGAAGAAAACCTGTAGACTTGACATTCAGTAATTGGGACGTTTGATCAAAATAAGAACATTGTAATAGTGTTTAAAGGACAACTTAAGTTTTTTACAACAAGGGTTCATATTTTGGATAGTCATAATAGAGAAAAGAAAAGATGAGTGTTAAAATGTTTTCATTACTTCTTTCTATCGTTTTAGTGATTTTAACAATTTTGATTTGTGGCTAAATATGTACTTTTAGACACAATAAGTCCATTCCCAAGATGCACCGAAATCTTTCATGGGAAGATGTGACTTTTTATGGGGGCTGGTGTAAATAGTAACAAAGAAATTGTCAGCTTATTGTGTCTACAAAGACATTTAGCAACTTGTACGCATGCCCCAACCACTGAAATCTAAATACGAAAATCGCTAAAACAATAGAAAGCAGTAAATGAAAACATTTTAACACTCATCTTTTCTTTTCTATAATGACTAAGGGGCAGTGCTCCTTTTATAGTGGAGTGCACTTTAAAGGGATGTGTCAAAGCCTGATTTTTTAACCTCTCATTTAAAATGATTTGAGCGATGGGGAACTACGGAAGCCATCAAGCGGATGGTCCAGAGCATCTGTTGCATGGTGGACAGCGTTAGAGCCAGTGGCGGCTCCAGGAAAAAAATAACAAGGGGGCCTTACATTTTCCAAAGAAGGGCACTTTATTTTTCAACACACCCTTATATAGCAAGCCGATTTTTTGCTGCTTTTTGAGCCAAGCTAGTAATGTCCATCACAAGTTTTCCTCACTGATAAGATTTTAATTTCCGTGCTGCATGCACAACAACATAAGCATAGACATCAAAACAAAACCAACTCGGTGCAGTGACAGTAAAGGCTACCTTTTATTACTGCATTTTCATTAAACTAGTAATTACTTTGAAAAAATATATGTATTTATAATAATCACAATGAACATAAAAAGAACATATATAATTAACACCTGCAAAACATCTTAAAATAATAGTGGGATATGGCACAAAGTCTAATCTGGGTGGGCATTGCCCCCCAGTGCCCCCCTTGTGGAGCCGCCTATGGTTAGAGCCTCTGACCCTGTGCTTGGCGCACTGCTAAAAGACTCCACAGATTAAAGACGAGTTACTTCAAAGACCAGAGGAGGCTGCTGGGTCAATGCTGACATTACTAGCATGTGAGAAGTGATTTCGTGAAGATGAAGAAAACAGAGAGGCAGAGCCTGTAGCCAGCACCTCATCTCAACACATGAAAACACCTGCTGAAGTAGAAGACAGTGGAACATCACAACCAACAAGTGTTCACCATGTGTACACTCTGTCAGTTTTTATACCGGTATGTTTTGAATCTGGCACTGAAGACGGTGATGATGAAAGCAGCAAGGCAGAGCCTGTAGCCAGCACCTCAACTGAAGGTGCCGGTGTTGAAGGTCCAGGGGGAGGGCCTCTCTGGACTGTGTGGGGAAACTATTGTTTTTTTTTTTTTAAAGAACGCTGACACGACTTCAAACAAACATGGATACGTTGTTACTGTTTCTGGGACTGGCGTTTGTTCTTTCGCCAAACGGAAGCGTCTCCGGACAAATACCGACAGGGAGTTGCACGTTTGGCGAGGGCTTCTCCCAGTGCGATTACCAGCAGGACCCCTATGATGACTTTGACCAGACGCACATCAGCACCCACGAGGTGCCAGACATCTCCCCCACACTTGCCACAAGGTCAAGGGGACCCACCATGTGCGTCAAGGGACCCCCATGGTTCAGGAGCTGAGGCACTTGCTGCAGACCAGGGCCCAACGGGGGGGGGGGGGGGGGGGGGGGGGGGGATGCAACTTGGCAGTCTTATCAGTATGAAATCGCCCTGGAAGAGCGGTTTCACGGGCAGCCCAGGTGCCCGCACGACCAGGACTATAGTGTGGCACTGGGCTGCTCCAGTGTCCATTGGAACAGCTCCACCACCACCAGGGCAAACGGGTTCCTCGCCCTTGCCCCCTGGTCTGCAGCAAGTGCCGGTGGCAAAGAGGTAACCTGGATCACCAGGGTCCACAACAACCTGGTGGAAAAGAGGATCCTATATCCATCAACCTGAAATATCTGTACCTTAAAGAAGAACAATCTTCGTGACTGGCTCCGTGTTGTGGTCAACACAAAGGAAATCTACGAACTGCGCTACTTCCAGATAAACCAGGACCAAGAGGAGGAAGAAGAAGATGAGGATTAAGCTTACCGTAATCCTGTTTTTAGTTAAATTAATACATTGTTGACTGTAAATAGTTTGTGTTTCCTTGTAAATAGTTTATAAAATGAGCCTTGTGTAGTGTGTTGTATTGTAAATATGTTCATAAAATGCAGTCTGCCTGTGGGGAATTAATTATAGATGGACACTATGATACTGATAAGAAGTGCACAAAGCAAAGAGAGGAGAAGTGTTGAAATCTATCCAAATGTATTTTATATTGTACTGCAACTGATGGGGGTTGGAGTTATTCCACAGCATTTACCAGATGCTTTGTCGCCTAATGGAGGCCATCTTTGAGATGCTTTGCCGTGTACACTGCGAGGGCCGGAAGATCGCTGGGGTCCGTGTCAAGCGGTGGGGACTGGTGATGACGGTCTACAACCTCATTCGGACAAACCAAGTGATCATGATCCATTCCAATGTTAAATCATGACTGGAAATGAAAACTTTAAGAGGGGTATAAATTAAGCAACCACACTATGTGGGAAATGTGGCAGCCTCTTTTTGAGAGCCATGAAGACGAGTTGAGGACACGTTCAACCCTGCCCCCCACCCTTGAAGATGAAGATGACCCCCCCCCCCCTTCCAAATTAAATAGTTGTATTGTTTTATTGTTTGTATGTTTTTATCATTTTAATATAAATGTAAAAAAAATCTGCTTCAAGTAGCATGTGAGGGGTCAAACTAGGGTTTTTTTCATGATTCTTAATCCATTGCAAGCATTTGTTTTGCACGAAAAACATTGGGGGCTAAAAACTGAGTCTTGACTTTTCAGTTATGTGGGGGCCTTTTTTGGCCCAAGAAAAGCTGTACAGACATTTATGAGCACCAATGCCTTTAAGTCATTGCATGCCAAACGCCAAATGCCGTGAGATCTCATTGGCTCATCAACTCTGGGGAAATACAACTTTAAATCTTCTGTATCGTACTCTTCTTTAATGTTAACTTGACTCTTTATCTGTTGACTTTCAAACGGTATAACAGCAGCAATGCTCTCTGCATGTTTCCCCTCTGAGTGCTCTGTTCAGAATGAACTGCCTCTCCCTCAGCTCTGCTAATTAACAGTGATCCTAAACCACCCTTGCTCATCTACAGATCAGAGAGGTCAGTTTGACATGGGTCAATCAAGGACAGAAATCCCCTCAGTACACAGTGAAACCAGTAAGACTCCCTAAATCGGGAGATAAGCGACCGTCAGGTCGCATACACAAACTTTGGAAGGCAATGGTAGCCAAAAAATGGGACAGATCCATGTTGATGACATGATTGTAGAGATACTGTGTAGGCCTACCGGTTTGCGTGATTTTAGGGCAAAATATGTAGGAGCAGTATCCAAAAATGTTTTTTTTTTCAAAGATCGGCCTGATGGTGGCGCTAGATGGGACAAATGCATTTTGATGACATGACCGTAGAGCTACTGTGTACCGGTTTGTGTGATTTTAGGGCAAAATCTGTAGGAGCAGTGTCCAAAAATGTGCCTCATGGTGGCGCTAGAAGAGGGCCATGTGAGAAATGAGGGGTTGTGGTTTGCCAGCCAAGGAGTGTGTGTGTGCAACGTTTGGCATGGATAGGGGCAACAGTGGTGGAGATAATATAGAGAAGTGTGACGCGACATGACGTGACGTGACGTGACATGGACAATGGACCACAATGTTTAAGCTTATTCAATGAATTATAAATGTGCACTTCAATCCATTATATCTCCCCTTTAATTAGACCAATTGGTATTGTGCTTTATATCATCAGGCATTTGTGACTTGAGCAACAGAGACAAACGTGTGGGTAGCGCCAACCAAATTTGCCAAAATGGCCTGTAATACTGTTCTGTTGGTCGGTTGGTTGATGACCATTGTCTTCCAAACATATGGGCTAGAAGTCATAATAATTGATATAGGCCTAAAACATTTTTTTATGGACATACTAGTTAGATTACATTAAATGAATAAAGAGTACTATACTATAGGCCTATATCTATTTAATGTTTCAGTAGTGGTCAGATGCACAAGTATAATGTGTAAAACACAAGTACTTGAAATAGCAGAACAAAACATGACCACGTGTTTGCTTTGAGTTGTTACATATGCCTAATATGCTAATTAAACATGCATTATGCTTATGGTTAAAAGTGTGTCAGATTTGGAATCCTCATGGCTGATTTATATGAAAAATTGTCTTCATACATGATTCTGGGTCATTTTTGGGATCAAAGGTTTATTGTTAGAGATGGCGCCTTTTGCATTTGGCCTTGCAAAAAAGGCTGGGACTTTTGTCCACAGAGGTCAAATCATTCATCAAAACATTGTTTGCCAGAGGATGGTCACAGAACCTCTGTTTGTGATTCTACAACACATGGAGAGGAAGCCACTAAACATGTCCAAACAAATTCTCCTGTCTTTTCTCAGCTGCTGGTCAGGCAAGTTGATGAGCAGCAGCCAGTTAGCTCAGCTGTTAGTCACAAAGTTCGTTTTTTGTTGACTCAAACACTGGGATAACTTTAGTTAGGCTTTCAAACACTCAGGTTGTACAAAAATAAAACTTGAACTCTCAAAATGAAAGCATAAAACAGCCTTTCGTTTGACGTTTTTCCCTCTGTTCACTCTGCTGTTGTTCACACACACTCTGCAACATCAAAGAGACTCTTAAGGGGCAGTGCTGCCTTTTATAGTGGAGTGCACTTAAAGGGATGTGTCAAAGCCAGATTTTTTAACCTCACATATAAAATGATTTTAGCTCATTTTACACACTGCAGCATAAGATTCACTTTAGATGAACCAACTATGTATTATTGTTTTTAAGAAAGAGTATTTGATCCAATGAATTGACCATTTGTCTATATTTAAACCAGTATGTATGACTTTGTAGTTTTCTATTTGACTTATTTTACCATTATTCTTTATTTTATTATCCATACTGTAATAGTTTATAGACATAGGGCTCTATTATGATCCAGGTCTTATGCCTTAACTTATTTGCCTTTTTTTTTACTATTTTGAAAAACATTTTTAAATACTTCAAATGCTGATCTACATCTGCACGTTGTGAGCTTGCAGATCAGCTATTTGAAATATTGAAAAAAAATATGTATTGTAAAAAAAGGCAAAGAAGTTAAGGCATAAGGCATAAGACCTGGATCATAATAGAGCCCATAGTGTCTAGTGTCACTTTAAGCAGGAGCCGGCAGAACACATAGGTCACATAGATGTAATGGATCCTAGCTCATTGACTGCCAGGCCCGAGTTTCCCGAGTTATTACAGTACCCCCAGACTGCCATGGCCCGAGTTTCCCGAGTTTTCCCAGAGTTTCCTGAAAAAAAAAGAAAAATCAAAACATTTTTTTTTTCAAAAATGTTTTTTTGACCTAAAAAAATGTACTAGGCATGATTGCAATCGCGAAATTGCATGTTTAACCCCCATACCAACCACATCTTTCAAAATGGCAGCCATGTTTGTTTACATTTGGAAAATCGGTGGCGCGACGCTCTCGCGGGCCGATGTAAACAAATCGCGGCCGACAGACTGCTGGAAAATTTAGCCCCGGGCTTCGGTAAGGCCTTCGGGTGTTTCATTAATTTTATATAAAAAGCCAAACTAGTTCGGGATCGGCACACTAGGAAGCGTCGCTAGCCGACAGCATAGATTCAGTGAAAATGGGGGGGCTGTAAACTCTAGACGTCTCTATGACTATCTGTGTTGATTATTCTGTTATTAAATGACTTTAATCTAACTACAAAGCAAATTAGAACAAAATTAAATCAAGTTTGATTTAAGCCAAGAGGTTAGCTAGAGGCATGATAGACACATGTGTCTTCCACAGGGAATTAATTGGATTCCACTCTCCCCTCCTCATCCCCCAAGGACAAGGTGAGGGCAGGTGACCTTAATGTGTCCATGGCCCAAAAGGTGCATGGCATAGGGAAGGAGAATGGGAAAGAGTAGCAGGCATATGAGCTGACATGAGGGTTGCAATTGTATCAATAAAATAATATTTAAAAAAATTTAAAATGCTCGCAGAGGGTGGGTGATGGCACAACAGACGATATAGAGCAGGGGTTAATGAGGGAATTAAATACATTAAAAAGCACAAGGGGTTTATGGCAATTTGTTGACACTATGGTGGAGATGTGTTCCATTTTTGCACGTTTGACCGCTTCCTGATAGTCAGAAAGGCAGGCGATGACGACCCCCACAGCTATAATACAGTTCATCCCAATGACCGTAATGTTGGGTCTGGTCCGGGATTGGGCTTTTGAAGATGGGACACACTTCTTTTCAACTATAAAGCCGTCTCTCGCTCAACACGCACAATTTCTTTCTCATTCAACCAGTGAAGATAACCAGATATTTGGAGCATAATCATACCCTCCACGACACCTTAGGTAGCTTTACAATCATTCTAGCAGTCAGTCATTCATTGGCAAAAGTAGACCTGGTATTAATAATGTGAGGTGAGATTTGAGCATGTGTCAGTGGTATTAAATGGGGCAGAACTAATGTGCTGGAGGCTGTGGGCAGTGGGGGGACGTCAATAGTTGACGGACTCCAACATACCTTAGGTAGCTTTACAATCATTCTAGCAGTCAGTCATTCATTGGCAAAAGTAAAAGTACAAATAAGTATGTTCTGAAGCCTAAATTATGCTTTGGCAAAAGTTGCATTAAAAAATAAAAAAAGGGGGCCCAGTATTCTCGGGCGGGGGGGAGTGTTGGCAATATGCTTTTTTTAGGCTTTGCTCCTTGATTTGAAACATAAAAGTATCAAGCGTAACATTTATCTGCTTTTGAAGATGGGACACACTTCTTTTCAACTAAAACCGTCTCTCGCTGCACACACAATTTCATTCTCACTCAACTGTAACCTTAGGCTCTTATATACAAGAACGAGGGAACATGATAGCACCACTTTACAGTTTTGTAGCTTCCATATGACAAACATCAACACTCCCAACACTTCCTGGTTACGACCTAATGAACCCTGAACTATGTGACATCACATAACACCACATCTCCCTTTGTTTCAGAAGGTTATTATACCAACCAAATCTAACCACAATGTATAAACACAATAATAATATTCAAATCACATGAACTCTTTTATTTCCCTTTCAATGCATAACCTGAAGTTATTCCACTTTTTTTTTCTTTTTCACAATTTGTATCACCCAGTTTGAAAAAAATAAAATAAACGCTCAGCCCCTTTAACTCTCCCAAAGCGCCAGTCTGTCCGGTTTAATCACGGCTCTGCCTGATTTTGTTCGCAGTGTCCCACCAGGAGAGACCTGTTCTCATAAGATACTTCATAATTATACCCTCCACCATACCTTAGGTAGCTTTACAATCATTCTAGCAGTCAGTCATTCATTGGCAAAAGTAAAAGTACAAATATGAATGTTCTGAAGCCTAATTTATGCTTTGGCAAAAGAAAAAAAAAAGAATAAAGATAAAATATTCTTGGGCCGGGGGTTGTGTCGGTGTTAGGCGCCGCCACAAGGAAGATGTAAGGTTATAGTCCTTGTGAACTGGTCAGAGGTGTGACTGTGAGGGTTTTTGTCAGTGTCTTCATGTGCCTAGTTTGGCTATCTCAACATATCTGGAGAAATAGCCAACAACAAGTAAGTAATTGCTGCCTTTTAGAGTAAATAGGTCAGCAGCAGCACCCAATTCCTCCCTTGTGGTCATTAAATGGTTCTTTTGGATTGGCCCTCTCCTTAATACATGCCCTGCAATTCAAAACAAGCTCTGCAATTTGGTTGCTAAGCCCAGGCCACCACACTGTTTGGCGTGCCCCCCACCACACAATTAAAATACATTTCAAGGGCAAAATGAAAAATATTCCCCCGGATGGAGACACTCTTCCTGGTTGAAGACTGTTTTTGCGAAACAGCGCTTCCAACGTCGCAGAGTTGAATAACACCCAATGAGACTAATGCTCTGTGTAATTTGGTCCTCTGACCTGTGCGGCAGTGGTGAATTGGCACCTTGATGGCAACGACAAATAGTGAAAAACTAGAAGAAATGGAGTCTGCATCCGGTGGAATATTTTTCATTTAGCTCTAGAAATGTATTTTAAGCGTGTGGTGGGGGGCTCAGACTGCGTCCACTAAGTAGAGTACGTTTTCAACTGTCCACTGATACCTTTGTTTGGTGAGGGGCGAAACAGTTTTTGTTATTTTCGGACCAGACGACGGGTCTTTCCGGATTTGCCAAGGATGTTTTGAGGTAGAGGAACATAGTGTTAGGGAGAACTCCACTAACACTATGGACCAGAGCTACCTAGCTCTGGTCCATCGCGTCTCCTCCCGGAGACGCTCTGACAGACCCGTCGGGAAATGGCTAGACTCGAGATTGTCGGCCCCTCCGAGCGCTCAACATCAGTCAAAATAAACAAAACTGTTTCACTACTCACCAAACCAAAGGTAGTTTTGCGTTGTTGAAAGTCTATTCTCCGCAGTGGTGAACCCCTCAGCACCCCACCTACTCTGTAAAATACATTATTTTTGGCATGAAATAAAGTGCATCCAACTCGACCGCCGCTTATTTCCGGGTTGTGAACCATTGTATCTGCGGTGGCCGCCAGGTGGCCTGAGGTGTGTGCGTTTTATTTCATGACAAAAATAATGTATTTTACAGAGTAGGTGGGGTACTGAGAGGTTTACCACCGCGGAGAATAGACTTTCAACAACGCAAAACTACCTTTGGTTTGGTGAGTAGTGAAGTAGTTTAGTTTATTTTGACTGTTGAGCGCTCGGAGGGGCCGACAATCTCGAGTCTAGCCATTTCCCGACGGGTCTGTCAGAGCGTCTCCGGGAGGAGACGCGATGGACCAGAGCTAAGAGCTACCCTGCATACAGTAGTGCATGACTAGCTGTCTGCACACACTTTCACTGCTTTGAGCTCCTCCAGGTAGTGGTCACTTGCTGGCAAACTGTCCATAACGGAGTCCACATATATGTTGGTGTTCTCCATCAACATGGTCACACTTTTGCAGCATCACCGCCCCTCAAGCCATATGACGACGCGTCCGCTGAGATCTTCGGTTCTCTGTTGGGATGGAGAACAGGTGCACAGGGACAGCTCCCGTTTGAGGTTGGTGAACTCTTTTTCCTGCTCATGCCCCCAGACTCACTGATTCTTCTTGGACAACAAGTCTCTCAGGGCCTTGTCCTTCTCAGAAAGGTTAGGGAGACATTTTCCAAGCTGTGTCACCATGCCAAGAAAACCTTTTAGGCTGCTCCATCTGCTGTACAGCTCTGTTTTTTTTCAGGGTCTGGTCTCACCCCGTCCGCAGAGATTATGTACCCCAGACATTTCACCTCACTTTTAGCCTACTCACACATGACCGTGTTGAGTGTGTTGAGGGAAACACACACCGGACACGGGCAGCTGCGCAGCTTCTCCCTGCAAACTGTTCCATTAAGAGGGGTCAAGAGTCCACACAGATGCGAACCTGGTCTTTATTACTCTTCGGTGCCACGACCATGCCGCAGCACCAGTCCGTTGGCTCCTCAACCCTGCTGATAACGCCGAGTTGCACCATTTGTTCAAGCTCGCCCTTGACTTTCCCGAGCAGTGGCAGTGCAACTCGCCGTGGCGCTTTTAGTGCAACTGGTTCCGCACCTGGTTTCAGTTTTATAGTGTACTCCTTTTGCAAGAGACACAGCCCCTCACATAGTTTTGGGTATGTCTTTTTCACAGATGCTGTCTAGTCTGACAACTAGCTTGAGCTTAACTGAGGCAGCCCTACTCAGTAAGGCTGTGTGTAGGTTTTGCACTACATACATGTCCTCTGTAGCACTATAGCACAGTACTTCGTTGGCGCCCCCCTTTACAATTAATGGTACCTGCCCGGCCCGGTGAGTGGTTTTCTCACGGGGGTTCCGCTTGTGCGGACGGAGATTTTCTTTTTTAGGCTTTGCTCCTTGATTTGAAACATAAAAGTATTGAGCGTAACATTTATCTGCTTTTGAATATGGGACATTTCTTTTGAACTAAAACCGTCTCTCGCTCACACACACAATTTCTTTCTCATTCTACCAGTCAAGATAACAAGATACTTGGAGAATAATGATACCCTCCACCATACCTTAGGTAGCTTTACTGTTAAGGCCTCGGGCCCAAGTAGAGTACCAGAATGGGTTGGAATAATGGTGCGGGAAAAAAAAAAGGCCAGCAGGAGATAGTAGGCACAGTCCCTGATACACGTAGCATTCTTTTCATTAATATCAAACAGCAACGACCTCGGCTAAAGGGGGAAAAATGTTGCCTACTTCCTAAAATAAATTCATGCCTGTTGATAAGGTATGGCAACATGACTGGTACGTGCACGCGTGAAGGCATACAAAGATGAATCCAATGATGCTGCCAATGGCCATACCCTATTGACGCCTCTGGTCATTGCTGGTTGATATTGATGAAAGAATTGCTACGTGTATCAGGGGCTTAACATAAGCAAGGAACAAGCAAGGTGCAAACTAACTCGGTCCAATAAATGCAAGTGTCATGAACGCAACAGCGTACAGCTGTGCGGCACAGGTAACAGCACAGCTGACTCATACAGTAACTCAAAACAATCAGTGGGAGCAGGGCAAGGGGGAAAAATAGACAAACCCCCAGGGGGCGCCAAGGGACAGTGCAGGGCACAACATTTACAAGCAGTCAGTCAGTCATTGGCAAAAGTAAAAGTATATATGTCCTGAAGCCCAATTTATGCTTTGACAAAAGTCGCATCGAAAAAGAAAGAAAAAAAGGCTAAAGGAAAAAGAAATAGGCATAAGGAGGCACAGATAAAAGCTTTGTGTTGACTCAACCATTTGGTTATCGTGCACCCCTTTTCAGCTTCGCCCCACAAGGTACAAAACCAATGGCTGTGTCAGATAAGCTATGATAGAAAAGGTTTTAGTGTTTATGATGGTCAGGTCACTACAGCCTTTGTCGTAAAAGAATTCCGTTCCATTTGGTGTGTAGGAGGTGCCAGAGACGGAGTTCCATCTGACGGGGATTGGTGTTGGATTGGTGAAGTAGGTATGAAATGAAAGAGCGGCCTTGAGGGATTATGCGGATGGTGTACTGTAGTTTAGATCAGGGGTTTTCAAAGTGGGTGAAGGGGCACCCTGGGGTGCCGTGACAGCAGTCCAGAGTTGCCGCAAGATAATTTGATAATATTTGGAATTTATTTGGACACTTAAAAATAAGTGTCCAATGATATTTAGTGTCATTTTAAACTAGAAACACAAAGTTATTTTCAGTCAGTTCTAACCAAAATGGCTATTATCTCAATGTTTTGCTGGTAGTGAAAATTATGGATATAATGTAGGGGTGCCTCGGATGAAAAAAATGGTTACAGGGGTGCCCTGAGCCAAAGAAGTTTGGGAACCCCTGGTTTAGATGGCTGAGTAGGGATTGGAGCTGTTGCTTGGTACATCTTTTGGGATCCGATCTGAAAGGTTTGTTGTTGGTAGTGTGTCCAAATCTATTGGGAGACATTTTATTTTTATTGCGACCGTCAAGTCGCAAGTTACTATGAAAAGCTCCACCGGCTGTCTGTCTGTCTGTCTGTCCGTCACGTCACACTTTTGCCCTACTCTTATCTCCGGCACCGTTGCCCCCATCAATGACAAACTTTGCACACACTCCTTGGCTGGCAACTCACAACCTCCACCCCTCATTTCTCACATGGCCCTCTTCTAGCGCCACCATTTGAAAAACACATTTTGGGACACTGCTCCTACAGATTTTGGCCAAAGATCATGCAAAGTGGTACACAGTATCTCTAAAGTCATGTCATCAAAATGGATCTGTCCCATTTCCCATATGCCCTCCTGATTGGCTACCATTGCCTTCTAAAGTTTGTGTATGCGACCTGACGGTTGCTTATCCCCCGATTAGGGAGTCATACTGGTATGTTATCATTTAACAGAATGTTGATAAGGCACACTGACTATCAAGACAATAAGAACATGGGACTTCATGTCAAAAAGGTGATTATTTTTTCTAAGTATTGGAGTTTGGAAGCGCTTGTGGGAATCACTCAACGGTCCTGTGTATCTAAATGTCACATAATGCAGGAGGCAGCAGCCAGCAGGATGTTGCGGTATTGAAGACAAGCACTTCCAAAGTTCAACACACAAGGGAAAAAAAAAAGAAAGAAAGAAAAATGTCTGCTCGGATTTCTTGACCCCAAAGTAACTCATAACATCTCTATGGTGGATTTTTCTGAAACAAACACTTTGCAGACAGAAAGAACATAATTCAAGTTTTCCATAGAGCCGCAATAGTGGTGAGTTTGACAGTGTTTAATATAATCAGTTTAATTCAATATTAAAAGACCTTCACATATTCAGCTTAACCAAATGTTCAGGTTCTTGATATACTGTACACGTGACATTGAAAAATGGGCTGTCAAGGATTCCCCCAAGAGTACAATCTTTATTTAACAATTCAGCAATTATAAAAGGGGACTTTATTGTATCAATAAAAATATTGTATTTTTTTTTTTTTGTATTACAGTATGTACAGTATGATTTTTTTTCTATGAAAGCCAAAAGCCATCAAATAGTTTTTGGAATTTTGTTTCTAACTGTTACAGAGGCTGAGTAATACGTTTTCTTGGAAAAAACTGTGGGTAATTTTCATATCAGACTTAGGCCTATAAGGCTTTTTTTAAATCGGACTTAGGCCTAAATGGGTTAAAAAGAGAAGCTCTATAAAATGCAAACTGCAATAGAACAAAGGAAATAAGGGAAAGAGACTGCACTGCAGGATGGCAGGCCTTAGCCACAAAGGAAGGGGAACTAAAGGCCTAAGAAACACCAGGTACCCTGACCTAATCAACCACCTTAAAAAGGAGTAGTTCACCCCCAAATGCATTTGGGTCCCCATCCGGAATCAATGGGGGTAGATTTACTAGAATAAAATCATTGTCTTAGGAATACAAAAAATACAAAAAGATATTATTTTACTCAAGTCTCCATGGTGTGAGTAATCAATAGGAAAAAAAAACATTTTGAGGGTGAACTACTCCTTTAAGGTAAAAGCTAAGGCATTCAATAAAGCAGAGCATGCAAGGGAGGTTGAGTGCAAAACACCGATCAGTAAGGGCACAGCAATAGATACAATTCACAGCAATAGATATTTCTTGGGGGAAATACTATGAAGTTTAATGACAAAACCATTAAATACTATTAAAAATAAACCCCAAACAGAACAAAACGGCAGTGGCAGTCTATCTACAACGGGAACACAAACACTATAAAAGAGATATTATAAACAAACAGAATAGTGACATTTACATTTAGTACCTCTGTCTAATTAACAAATGAACGAAACCCATGTAGAGGCACAACACGGGCAGCAGTCTCTATGGAGCAGGGCCTAAAGTGACAGACAGACTGGTCAGTCTCAAGAGCAAATATTGTATTGGCTTCACCCATTACTTCCAATAGAAACCTACCCAGGGCATCCATGGCACACAACAACAGTTTACAGTTTACAGTTTACAGTTTAGGCATTTAGCAGACGCTTTTAATCCAAAGCGACTTACAATAAGCAGATAACATCACAATAATAAACAAGATAATATGTCAGAACATCAACAATATAACAAATGCAAATGGATATTTATCTAGAAAAAACACAGTATAATCAAAGTTCTAAAAACCTAAAGACAAAAAAACTAATGCTAACTAGCTTCATGTATGGTCACTGACTTTTCTGTAGTGCTATGGGTTTAGGTGGAGTCTGAAAAGGTGAGTCTTCAGTCCACGGCGAAAGCTAGCGAGTGAGTCCGTTGTTCTAAGTGCGACAGGGAGTTTATTCCACAACTTGGGGGCCAGGAGGGCAAACTGTCTCGGACGAGTGGATTTTTGCCCTGGAGTTTTTAGCGAGGGTTCTGTCAGCATCCCTGTGTTGGCTGATCTAAGTGAGCGGGTGGGGGTGTAGGGGTTGATCAGGTTTTGGAGGTATGGAGGAGCCATACCTTTGGCTGCTTTGAAGGTCAGCATCAGTGTTTTGTATTCAGTGCGGGCCGCAACCGGGAGCCAGTGGAGGCTGCGGAGAAGGGGAGAGACATGTGAGAACTTAGGCTGGTTGAAGACCAGTCGTGCCGCGGCATTTTGGATCAGTTGGAGAGGTTTAAGTGCACATGCCGGGAGACCAGTGAGGAGAGAGTTACAATAGTCAAGCTTTGATATGACAGATGTCTGAATGAGGAGCTGGGCTGCCTCCTGGGTGAGGAAGGGTCTGACCTTACGGATGTTATAGAGTGTGAACCTACAGGACCGGGTGACTGATGCAATGTGTGCCTTGAATGATAGCTGGCTGTCCAGGACCACACCAAGGTTTCTAGCAGTAGGAACTGAAGTCACCAATGCATTATCTATGGAAATAGTGAGATCTTGCATGGGGCAAGACTTAGCTGGGAAGAAGAGTAGCTCTGTCTTGTCCGGGTTCAGCTTAAGGTGGTGGGCTGACATCCACTGTGAGATGTCGGCCAGACATGCAGCAATGCGTTCTTCCACCTGGGTGGCAGAAGGGGGGAAGGACAAAAACAGTTGAGTGTCATCAGCGTAGCAGTGATAGGATAGATTGTGAGCAGATATTACAGCACCAAGGGATTTGGTGTACAGGGAGAAAAGCAGAGGGCCAAGTACGGATCCCTGGGGGACTCCCGTGTGGAGGGTTCGGGGGGATGAAAGCAAACCTTTCCATGAGACCTGGTAGGTCCGGTCCGACAGGTAGGAGGCGAACCACTTTAGTGCCGTCCCGGTGATGCCTAGGTCAGCAAGGGTGTCCAGGAGCAGCTGGTGATTCACTGTGTCGAATGCTGCTGATAGATCCAGAAGAATCAGGACTGCAGAGTGGGAGGCAGCCTGGGCAGCATGGAGTGCTTCTGTGACTGCTAGGAGTGCCGTTTCTGTAGAATGGGCCGGTTTAAAACCTGACTGGTTGGGATCCAGCAGGTTGTTCTGTGAGAGATGGAGAGAAAGCTGGTTAGAGACCACACGTTCAAGGGTTTTTGAAAGAAATGAGAGGAGGGATACCGGTCTGTAGTTCTTGACGTCCGAGGGGTCAAGAGTTGGTTTTTTGAGGAGTGGTGATACTCTGGCTGCCTTGAAGGCAGCTGGGACACAGCCTGAGGTTACAGAACTGTTGATGATGGCGGTTATGAAGGGGAGTAGGTCAGGTGCGATCGTCTGGAAGAGTGGAGAAGGGATTGGATCCAGGGCACAGGTGGTAGGTCTAGAGGAAGTCACTAGTTTTATGACGTCATCTGCAGAGAGAGGGGAGAAGGAGGACAGACATGTTATGTTAGGGATACAATTCCGTGTGTTAGACTCAACAACTCGACCTGCTAACACAGGGACAGCAGAGGGAAATGCACCCATACTAGCTGTGGTGTTTATAGTGAGCCAAACAATCTGGGTAGCAGGAAGTGAGGAGCTCTGGCCTGTCTCTCTCCACAGTAGCCCAGGAGGGACATTCCTGTTAGTGGAGTTCTACCTAACGCTATGTTCCTCTACCTCCGTATTCCTTGGCAAAACCGGAAAACCCCGCCGTCTGGTCAGAAAATAACAAAAAATGTTTCGCCCCTCACCAAACCAAAGGTATCAGTGGACAGTTGAAAGCTTACTCTACTTAGTGGACACAGTCTGGGCCCGCCACCACACGCTTAAAATATATTTATAGGGCGAAATTAAAAATATTCCACCGGATGGTGACGCTTTTTCTGGTTGAATACTGTTTTTACAAAACAGCGCTTCCAACGTCGCAAATAACACCCAGCGAGACTACGGTGCCCTCCACACTAGGCGCGGTCACCGGTCCTCTGACCTGCGCGGCAGTAGTGAGTTGGCGCCGTGATGGCGACAACAAATTGTAAAAAACTAGAAGAAATGGAATCTCCATTCCATTTCACTTCCATTACAGTTTCTATAATGGTTTCTATTCTATTAGCTTGGATTCCCCATCGACCGTTACAGGTCCATTTGTACACTCTCAGAGTTACAGACCTGTAAGGGTCCATTTGGTTCCATTTGTACACTCTCAGAGTTACAGTCCATATGGAACCCCCTCAAGGACCCCTGGTGGTCCCTGGACCACACATTGAGAACCACTAATGTGATCAGCAGGGTGGGCAGAAGCAGTAGAAAATACATGATTCTCTGACACAAATGGGGTCTGCTGGGGTTCAAGTAGTCAAGGATGAAGTTATTTTCAATCTGTCCTATAAATAATGGACAATAATAACAGATATTCTCTCAGGTTGTCCTCGTGACATACTACTGTATCTTGGGAAGATGTAGGCCTATTCATTTACGTATCATAATATGACATAAATGTATGGTTCTATAAAGGCAACAATGTAACTCAGGGGTTGTGGTGGATGAAACGGTTCTTTACAGAGAACAAAACGAAGTGACAAACATTGTTCTAGCCTCATTCATGAAGCATTTTCTGGGTGGTGGTTGTTGTTGTTGACAATAACAAACAGCTGGTATTGTAATGAATGAAACATGTGTGTTGTTGTTGTTGTTGACAATGACACACAGCTGGTATTGTAATGAATGAAACATGTGTGTTGTTGTTGTTGACAATGACAAACAGCTGGTATTGTAATGAATGAAACATGTGTGTTGTTGTTGTTGTTGACAATGACAAACAGCTGGTATTGTAATGAATGAAACATGTGTGTTGTTGTTGACAATAACAAACAGCTGGTATTGTAATGAATGAAACATGTGTGTTGTTGTTGTTGACAATGACAAACAGCTGGTATTGTAATGAATGAAACATGTGTGTTGTTGTTGTTGTTGACAATGACAAACAGCCGGTATTGTAATGAATGAAACATGTGTGTTGTTGTTGACAATAACAAACAGCTGGTAATATTGTAATGAATGAAACATGTGTGTAACGTACCTGTTTCAAGGTGTGTCCACACACTGCATCATTAGTGGACTCCACAACTTAGATCTATAGATTCCCACTCATTTCCACTGATTTATAAATGACTGTAGTCTAGTAGCTCCACATGTTCTGTGTAGACTGAGGTATCCCATTGCCTGGAGGGACGGTTTGGTCACGCACTGATTGGCTAGTTGGTTGTTAGGCAGCACTCATTCATTCATTCATTCATTCATTTATTCATTCATGTTTTACACCACATCTGTTGTTCATTAAAAAAATATGAATGAATGAAGTTATACTAGTTTTCTTTTCTTTTTTGTCTGTAATTCTTAAAGGGTAACTCTGGTTCTGTTTGTACCCTCTCAGAGTTACAGACCTGTAAGGGTCCATTTGGTTCCATTTGTACACTCTCAGAGTTACAGACCTAGGGGTCCATTTTGTAACTGATAATATGACATAAATGTAAGGTTCTATAAAGCAACAATGTTACTCATTGCCAGTTTTAAGATATTTAAACTGGGTTAAACTGGTTATAATCTACAGTATATCAGAGCACAGGGCTCACAGCCGATCAACAACGTGAGATCTTGTAGATCTGCTATTTTTGGTGAATGTCCCCCCAGAATAGGGATGCTAGGGTTCAAGTGGTTAAACATCAAGTATGAAGTTATTTTCAATCTGTCCTTTAATGGAAACTGATATTCTCTCTAGTTTTCCTCGAGACATAGCCTACTACTGTATATTAGGAGGAAAGATTTACATATTTATGTACCATAATGACATGAATGTAAAGTTCTATAAAGCAGGGGTCTTCAACGTTTTCAGGCCAAGGACCCCTTAGTTGAGAGAGAGATGGATCAGGGACCCCCACAACCTTTTCATAGATTCCATATAGTTTCATTCTTTCACAGCACAATGTGTATTTTGGATTCATTCATGTCACTTTGTGTTTTCAGATATTTAACCACTTGAACCGTCAATACTTAATAAACTTGACCTTTCACTCTGTACTTGTTCTGCTCTTTTTCCCCTCTACACCAAACCTCTTTGCCGAAAAGAGCCGATCTACAAGCTCACAACGCCTCGTGCTGCGAGGCTGCGAGGACCCCCTGTTGAAGACCCTTCCTATAAAGCAACAATGTAACTCATAATATGACATAAAATGTATTTTATTTTAATTATTTACAGATGGTGACCAGAGATTAAAACGATGTGAGAATTGTTATACTAAAAAGAAATTAAAACAAACAGATTAACGTAAATATTATACGTAAATATTATATATAATCATAACAATCACAACATTTAAAGCAATGACTGTAAATAAGGACAGTAAAGAGTTTTAAATGTGATGTAAAGTGTGAAACACTCATCTAAAGTGTTGTTCCATTCCTTTTCTACCATTTGGAGTCCTTGCAGCCTGAACCCTCAAGCACTTACCAGCTGACGTCAGCAGGGGGCAGCAGTGGCTCAGTGGCTCAGGGGTAGAGTTGCAGTCTTAGAACACAGAGGGTTCCTGAAGGGTTCCCAGTTCGATCCCGGGCTCCCCCAGAGTTAGTGTTGAAGAGTCCTTGAGCAAGACTCTGAACCCCTAGTTGCTCCTGGTGAGCAGGTTGGTGTCTTGCATGGTTTCCTCTGCCATCGGTGTATGAATGTGTGTGTGAATGGGTGAATGTAATGCACAATCTCTGTGCAAGGGCCTTGGATAAAGGCGCTATATAAATGCACTGTTACTGAACAAACACTCTACAGCAATGATTACTGTGTGTGTGCGTGCGTGCGTGCGTGCGTGCGTGCGTGCGTGCGTGCAGCGTGAGCACAGAATAACCCTCACTTCAAAAATTACATTATTGTTATTATTTTTTAATTAACACAATTGTATCAGTATTTAATGTAACTTTGGCACAATTTAAATACAATAGCATTGTAAGATATTAGTAAAATACAAGAAAGGTTGGAAATAAATGTTTAAAATGTTATAGGTAAAAAAAAACAAGGATTTTCAAAACACTTCATTGGAGTTTCCATTATCAACAAAACTTTACAACATTCATGTTTAAATGTTCTAGACCAGATGTTCTGTGGTCTGTGGTCACGACCCCCAAAATAATATTTGAACTGGAGACCCCCCAAAATAATCATATATAATCAGGTTTGAACTGGGGACCCCCACCCTGACAAACTGTAAATTTTAGGAGTTGACACATTACATTTGGTTAGACTCAGTTCCACGTTGCGAGGCGTTGTGAGCTTGTAGATCTGCTATTTTCACTATATTTGCCTCTTTGTTATTTGACAATTTGTCCAATGTTTGACCAGTTTATAGTTTCATTACTTTTAGAAGTGCTTTCATTGTCACTTCACTGTCATCTGGGGACCCCCTGGGGGTCCCTCTGGTGGTCCCCTGATGGGGGTCCCTCTGGGGGTCCAGACCCACAGGTTGAGAGCAAACCGTTTCATGTCAATCTGAGAAATTTGTGCCAGAGACTCAATTTTTACAAAATTCCTTGTTTGAAAATAGCAGATCTACAAGCTCACAACGTGCCACAGTGTGGCGCGTTGTGAGCTTGTAGATCTGCTATTTCATTCATACAGTAAATGGTTGAAGTGGTTACTCTGATTTTGATGCTATATACATGAATGTTGCTGGGGACCCCCTGGAACCCCCTCAATGACCCCTGGGGGTCCCTGGACCCCACTTTGAGAACCACTGTATTCATGATCTATAAATCTGTACAATATTAATGTTTAAATGTGTTAGACACACAGAGCCCCCCCCTCCCCACACACACACCCCATCGCAATGGAACCCAAATCATATTGATTCTGTAAACAACCCCGCCAACCACCACACCTGTTCCTGATTATTACATTATGATACAACACCCTGTCTGTCTGTCCTCACACCCTGTCTGTCTGTCTGTCTGTCCTCACACAGAGACACAGAGGAGTTAGGCATTAACCCAAAGCCAGCATAGAGAGGTTCAGTGAATGTGGTTTGGACGGTGTAAAGGTGTCTCAGTGAGTCTGAAGACACTTCATAGAAGGACAGAATCCCACCAGGACAGTCCAGATACACTGCTACTCTGTTGGAGTCAGAGGGACGATCAGGAAGGAAAGTCTCCTTACTATTGTGTGTGACAGAGTATCTGTTACCAGGGTTACCATGTCTACAGGTCAGTTTCCAGGACATTTTATTGAATCCAAGCCCACAGTCCTCACCCTGTCCTTTCCTACTGATTCCTCTGTAGGTCACTCCTATAGAAACCCCTCCACTCCTCTCTACCTCCCAGTAACAGCGTCCAGTCAGACCCTCTGTACACAGAACATTGACCTGTCCATCAAACCTGTCTGGATGATCAGGATATGAATGAGGCTGTTTCACCCGGGTCGCCTTCCGGTTGTTCTCAGGCAGAGAGAGGAATCTGCTTGCTGTGTTTGTGTCCAGTGTGAGACGATGTGAATCTGATGAGAAAACAACACAGTAAACATTAAAAACATCCCTCACTGAGTGACACGCACGCACGCACGCACGCATGCACGCACGCACGCACGCAGTAACAATGTAATTATCAAGGTCAGTTGTGATGTTTTTTGTTTTGTTTTGTTTTGTTTTGTTTGTTATTTGTGTTTTGTTTTTGTTTGTTTTTTGGGGGGGGGGGTTGTTACAGAATCAATATGGTTTGGTTTCCATAGCGATGGGGGGGGGGGGGGGGGGGCTAACACATTTAAACATGAATATTGTGAATATTGTACAGATTTAAAGATCATTAATACAGTAGTTCTCAAAGTGGGGTCCAGGGACCCCCAAGGGTCCCCAGCAACATTAATGTGTATAGCACCAAAATCAGTGTAACCACTTTAACCATTTAGTGAATACTTGAAAAAAAATTTGCTCACAACACGTTGCATCGCGATGTGTTGTGCACACACGCACGCACGCACGCACGCACGCACGCACGCACGCACACACACACACACACACACACACACACACACACACACACACACACACACACACACACACACACACACACACACACACACACACACACACACACACACACACACACACACACACACGTTCATATTTTTTCATACAGTAATAGCAGGTCTACAACATTACAGCACGGCACCAAGTGATGCACTGTGATCTTGTAGATCTGCAGACCTAATGTGTTAATACAGCATCCCATTAATTTGAACCACTTCATCCATATTTTACACGTTGGCTATTTAACACATTTAGAGCTATAAAACATCTGTGTCATTTTAGATTAGATCTTTATATTTAGCAACAAGGAATGTCAGAAAACTCTTTTCTCCATATTCTAACCTGTTGTGATTTTACCTAAGTTAGCGCCCCCTATACTGTACTTGATCATACTACAGCATTACACAAAAGTACCTAAAGTACTAGATCTACAAGCTCCAAACATGGCGTGAAGTGACGCGTTTTGAGCATAGATGTTTTCTAGCTCTAAATGTGTTAAATAGCCAACGTGTAAAACATGGATAAAGTGGTTCAAATGAGTGTAATGCTGTATTAAACATTTTGCTGGGGACCCCCTGGAACCCCCTAAGGACCCCTGGGGGTCCCCAGACCACGCTTTGAGAACCAATGCTATAAAGAACCATCAACCACTTTAACCCTTCATCGACCGGTGTCCAAAATAGCCGATCTACAAGCTTAAAACGTGTCGTAGCACGATGTGCTGTAAGCTTTTAGATCTGCTATTTACGATGAATGTTCACGTATTAAGACATGTCCAACATTGGGACGCAGGGTTTAAATGGTTAATGGTTCAAAGAAGGTTCTTTGAGGAACCATTTGTGCTTGTGAGCTTGTAGATCTGATATTTTTCAGAGCCCTGAGGAACTCCAGTCAGTGACGTGGGTTTAAGTGTTTAACATACAAAATAAATATCATTAAAATAATGTTTTATTAATTAAAATCAGTTCCTGATTGCAGGTTTAATTAACCACTTGAACCCTAGTGAACCTATTCTGTATTCATAATTCTAAAACAGCAGATCTTCAAGCTCACAACATGTTGCAATGCAACAAACACGACAGAAAGACAGACGTTGTGAGGTTGTAGATCGTCTATTTTCACTATATTTAGACAGTTCTGTTTTAATGCATTTATTTTTGGGGGAAATGTTCTTCATTTCAATACAACAATGCATTGATAAAAAATGTAAAAGTACTGTAGTTGTAATTTGTACTTTTTTATACTTGAGAATTTACTCAAGTAAATACTTTGTCCACCACTGGTTGTCAAGACAGAAAAATGTCCAAACATGGAATGAATTCCTTCTCAAGACATTTCCTCACTAATGTGTTTGTAAAGATGTCTAGTAACACATTTCAAAAGGTTGAAACTCCCCTAGGGCAGCGGGAACAGCCACGCCCACTTTTCCTGCTCGTCACAAAGCCTTGTTTTGTGTGAGAATCTATATTTGTGGGAGCGTGTCAAATTAAAAAGGTATCTTTATTAGTTTGTTGAATCCTAGGAGACACTGCTCCTCAGGAGTCCAGATCACCTGGAGGTCCTCTGGTTCCTCCAGAGGTCCTCCTGGATGGAGTGGAGGAGTGGAGCAGGACTAGGGTGCTCCTCACCTGGGTAGAGGGGAGCATGAGGTCCTGGGCTGTTCCCCCTCTCCCCTCTATGGATGTGGTCAGCAACACCACACTTCTCAACACTTTTTTTATCTGCTGAATAAGAGCTAAGCACACACTGATTGAACTGTGTTTTAAATGGTCTCTCTAGGGGGTCCTGAACCCCAGTTTGGGAACCACTGCCCTGGAGGGGGGTTGAATTTCAATGTTTTGGATTGTGTTACTAAACACCTTTAAAACACATTGCTGAAGGTTTGTATAATATCCCCTGAATACAGGGAGGGAGGGGCCAACAGAGTATAAAAGAGTGTATGAAATGTCAATGTGACAGACAGACAGACAGACAGACAGACAGACAGACAGACAGACAGACAGACAGACAGACAGACAGACAGACAGACAGACAGATACTCACAGAGTTGAGGTTTAATCCAGTGTTCTCCTGAATGATTCACACTGTAGGAAAAAGAACAACAATGAATCAATGTCTGACTGTCTAACACACTGTCTCCACTACCTGACATAGTTCTGTTCCTTTTGCACACACACACACACACACACACACACACACACACACACACACACACACACACACACACACACACACACACACACACACACACACACACACACACACACACACACACACACACACACACACACAGAAATTCTTGAACACAAATAACAGTAAAGAAGTGTTTCAGAAGGATACAAATCAAGTCTCCTCCATTTTTGGCACACTATCACTGTATATTAAATCTATGTTAGAATATAGGACACTATCACTGTATATTAAATCTCTGATAGAATATAGGACACTATCACTGTATATTAAATCTATGATAGAATATAGGACACTATCACTGTATATTAAATCTATGATAGAATATAGGACACTATCACTGTATATTACATCTATGTTAGAATATAGGACACTATCACTGTATAATAAATATATGTTAGAATATAGGACACTATAACTGTATATTAAATCTATGTTAGAATATAGGACACCATCACTGTATATTAAATCTATGTTAGAATATAGGACACTATCACTATATATTAAATCTATGAATAGAACCATGGATCTATAGGATCAAATGATCGTCTGGCACTAATTGTCCCAGAGTAAAGACTGAACTGGTAAAAACAGTGTTTTGTTTTAGTGTCCAAGCCTCTTGGAACACTAAAGATCTGTTCTCCTAGAACACAGTGGGCACATTTTATTTACAGAGTTCCATACTGACTTTGATAAAGTGAGCCAAGGGACAAAACGTGAAACGCACTCTAAACATGTTTTTTAATTGAATTATAATTTTGAAATCTTAAAAAAAAAAAGACGAATGAAGAAAAAAAGGTGAAGCCCCCTTCCACCTGGCCAGCCAGTTCAACATTGTAAGGGAAACACTGCACTAACCAACATGGCCACAGTCCAAGTCTACTCACTTCAGAGTCTCCAGTGCAGCAGAGAGCTTCTTCAGACCAGAGCCTCCTAAGTGGCTGAAGTTCAAGTCCAGCTGTTTCAGATGGGAGGGGTTGAAGGTCAAAGCTGAAGCCAGAGAAGAACAGCCTTCCTCTGTGAGCCCACATCCTGACAACCTGCAGAGAAATCCATATTTAACAAAGTGCTGTTGATGTTCAAGTAGAGATCCACACAGAGAGAAAACTATTTATTACTATTTATTTACCTCAGGATCTGCAGTCTACACTCTTCACTCTTCAGTAGAGCAGAGAGTTGGTCCAGTTGTGATTCCTGCAGGCAGTAGAAACTGATGTCCAATTCTTTCAAATGGGAAAGATTAGATCTGAGAGCTGAGACCAGGATGTCAAATCCTGTCTGTGTGATGTTACAGCCAGCAAGTCTGTAATTAAACATTACATATCTGGATTGATTATCAGGGTTTTGGAGGAGGGACCAAAGAGATGGAAAGAACAGGCAGGCAGGAATAATGTGAAGTAAATCATGGTCATCTTCCAACAGGAAGCTAACTGACAGGAAACAGGAAGCAGCAAGTTAACAACAGATGATCCAGCAAACTGACTGAGAGGACAGACAGACAGACAGACAGACAGACAGACAGACAGACAGACAGACAGACAGACAGACAGACAGACAGACAGACAGACAGACAGACAGACAGACAGACAGACAGACAGACAGCAGGGTAGTTACCAGGTATACAGTAGTAGATGGTAATCACATAGTTATTAAAATGTACATAATATATAAACCAGTAAGACGCCTAAGGGCAAAAAAAACAGGTTGCACAGGACAGAATTCACACAAGACGGAATTCATCTGCAAGTGTGATTCGAGTTGCGGTTGGTTGTTTAAGTTGGACAGAATATGGACAAAAATATTTTCCCAAATATGGATATGACTGACGTCTGACATCATAGAAGTCTTATGTTATAGACCACATGAGACTCAAAAAAGATATGTCCATGTATGGGCATTCCAAGCTATGGGCTTAATATTGATGACATCAGGGATCTCCATGGGAATATTCTTGTTTCTAGTCAGTTTTTGTTACCATGATATCAACCTTATTCACTAAATGAAACGGACACCAGATTGCTGGTGCTGGTGGGCTGGGGTACCAGCAAACCTTCCAGTCTGTATTTACACCAATTCGACCCTCAATGATTGTGTAACTGGACGTGATAATTCCCTAGCAGATGGATCACATATTGTATTTACTGTACCGTATCATTGTGATGTGATGCCAGAGTGGGATACCATGATGTCAACTTAATGCACACTCCTCTTATTTTAATCAAACAATACATAATAAAACAGAACAAATCTAAATAATGGTGGTTAATTAATCTGACCTCAGTATCTCCAGTTCACAATGGGGGCTCTTTAATCCAGCAGAGATGAGTTCCATGAATGAATCCTTCACGTCATTATAACTGAGATCCAATTCTCTTAGATGTGAAGGTTTAGAGCTGAGAGCTGAAGCCACAATTTCAAAGTCTGGCTCATTTAGTTGACAGCCAACAAGTCTGTGAATGTAGATTACCGGTATGTCAAATCAGACACATTAGATCAAGTTCATACAGTTGATTAACAACGAGAATGTAAATCTAGTTGGCCATATATTATATTAGGTCATAAGAACACAAGGAACCACTAAATGTAAAAGTGAAAGACAGATAAATAATATGTATACTACAGTTTTTAATGTGCTCTGAACTTGTTCTATTCTATGAACTAATGTATTAATTCCTCATGAAAATCAGTAAACCTAGGTAATGACCAAGCAGTGTTAATTTTGACAGCAACTTGTGATGTAGTTTTAATCAGTCTTTTGGATAAGTCATATCATTTCAAATGTTTTAGTTGACTTAATATCATAAGACTAAATCTACAGTTGATTTAGTCAACTAAAATGTATCTTGGTTGGCTGTGATGACATCACAATACCCGATTTGTTCTAAACTTAATGCTGAAAATAGCTCATTTACAAGCTCATCTACATCTATCTTGTAGAACGTCTATTTTTGGAGTGAAAACCACGCACAATGAAGCATAAAATTACTTGCTTTATAAAGGGGAAGTTCATCAAAAAATGACTATTTCTATTGTAGACTTGATGTGATGTGTGAAATAAAAGGATTTTTTTTGTATCCTTTACGGCGAATGAAGAATCCAAAAAGGAAGACAATATTTGAGATTAAATGAAGTAAATGGAAGCTGAGATTAACACATGAAAACTACCCATGACCCACTCCAAAAAAGGCTCACAGTTTGATGTCAAGTGTCTTAACGAGCCATGAATCCCTTTGTTGAAAACACTTTCTGATATTAAAAAAACAAAAACAAAAAAAAACACATGAATGTCATTCGTCATTGGAGATCATTTAGCCTGGAAATAGTTTAAACGTTTATGAGTTTGGTTTCCTCAGAGGTGATCCAAGATTTTGGCACACTGCTCCTCCCACATTGGGAATGGTGGCATTTTGCTATGTTTGCTATGTTTTGTTAGTTTAATTGACATGAATTTCAAGCGACAGCTCCCATTTAAGTATTTCTCTCTCTGAGACAGTAAGGGCTACAGTTACCACACTGGATAGTTAGGTTCACTGTACAGTGGCCTGTGGAAGAAATCATTATTACACCAGTGGTACATGATCTCTGGTCTCCTGGATCCATGGGATAAAACCTATAGGTGTTTAAATGTATTAATTCTAAGGTGGACTAATGTGGCCATGCACTATTCTGTATCGATGCTATGACTAGGGATGGGTATCGAGAACTGGTTCTTGTTGAGAACCGGTTCCCGGTGGATCGATTCCTTGGAATCATTAGCAAAATTCCTTAACGATTCCGCTATCGATGCCTGCATATGCGCGATGACATCACACACGCGACACGCTGCCTTGTTTTGTTAGACCACAGCCAACATGTTGTCTAAGCAGAGGCGTTCTAAAGTCTGGCTGTATATTTCACGCTAATTTTGATAATGAGGCGTCAGCTTTCCTATAGTCTGAAAGCTGAAAATCGTGTTGCAAGCCGCGACTCTGCACACAGTGCCACGTGCACACATAAAAGGGGGCTTGGGCCCCTGAACTTTTATCCATCTGTAAAAAGTGTCCTCTCGAGACCATGAATGCAGTTTTTTACTATGGTGAAAGAAATGCAAATGCCTTTCCGTGTAGGGCTGTCACAATTATTACATAATCGTCTAATCGCAATTATTTGACATAATCGCGATTATTTGACATAATCGCGATTATTTTTCATAATCGTCATAATCGTTTCCACGTTGAAAATTTTTCATATATTTCTTTTGAAGTAAAAAAATGTGGAAATAGCAGATCTACAATTTCACAACGCGTTGTGAGCGTGTAGATCGGCTATTTCCACTATCAATGTTTTTTTTTAAGTATAAAGTTGTCAAATATGTCAGTAATTTCTTTGTATATTTAGGTTATGTGTCATATCTACCATGTGCAACTTCAAAGCCTAAAAGCCAAACAGAAATGTGATTGTCAACGACAAAAAAACACACAATTAAATTGTTAATCGCAATTATTTGAGTGAAAATTAATTGTCTTGTAAAATGTCATAATCGTGACAGGCTTATTTCCGTGCCATACCTGAATGCAGCTCCTGAACTCGAATGCAGCATCTTATGTTGAAAGAATTTCCCTCTTTTAGAAATGTCATCCCCTGCCTCTCTAACATACTCTGCACGTCCCTGGCACACACATCTACATGCACACGCAGCAGCAGACAACAGCCACACTGTTGTTTAATGTTTTCCTTGTGTCGTCTCGTCAGGTTGTCTTGGTCGGATGCGCTAGCATAGGCTAGGTCTAGGATAACTAGTTTGTGTCATGGAGGATGACAGTTTGTTTCCAAAGCCACAGTACGAGCCGTTTTAATCCCAACAGCAACAATAAAGGAATCGCTAAAATCTTTACGATACCCATCCCTAGCCGTGACATAATTGAATAGACTATTAACATTCATTATATTTTTGAGCGGTGCAAACCGCTCCTATATTTCACTTTCGGTTTATTTAGCTAAAACATATTAGCACGGGCGATTCTTTCATTCTTCATCGATTGGCTAGTTGAGTAATTAAACATAAGAATCGACCAATCAGAAACTGTTCTACTCATGACGACATGTGTTAGCCAAACAGAACAGACCAATCAAATGCTGTGTTGTTCATGTTAATTTAGATCTGTCTTGGCCATTACACTTGCACTTGAGACCGGTTTAAAATTCATGAAAGGTCCAGGCGTAATGGCCAGGTTGTTTCATATCCTGGACCTCTCCTAAACCTTAAACTAACAGATTGAACATGACACAGGATTCGAAACAGCAACCACGCTACATTACCATTGTAGGCTATGATTACTGTTTCGAATCCTGTGTGCTGTTCAATCTGCCAGTTTAAGGTTCATCATGCCAAGAAGTGCAGTAGAGTACAGTACAGTAAGGTACAGTAAGGTACAGTACAGTACAGTACAGTAAGGTACAGTAAGGTACAGTAAGGTACAGTACAGTACAGTACAGTACAGTACAGTACAGTACAGTACAGTACAGTACAGTACATACACACACACACAGGGTATAGCTGCTCAGATTCACCGCTCCACTTCGAACAGGCCGGACTGGGCCCATCAGTAAAATGAAAGAGAGCATTTCCTGGGACCTTGACACCTTTTACTATTATTTTTTGGGTGGATGCGAGCCCACACTGTTTTGAAGGAACAGTATTCCTAGTTGATAATAACATTTTGAATGGACATTGGACATGGATCCATATTAATGGCTAATGATTGTGTTTTCCTGAATTGACTATAGAAGCTAAAATATATAGCTATTTTCTGGTTATTACCTAGTTAGTACATATTCTATGCAAATTATGCAAATGAGGAAACGTTGGATAATTTCATTTTGGCAGAAGATTCAGTTATGGACATCAAAACAAACTTAGACTAAGTAAAAGCAAAGAAATAAAGCCATTTCCTGATTTTACCGGATATTTACATTATTAATGCAAATTATGCAAATGAGGAAAGGTTGCATGACTACACCATGGTAATAAATTACTTCCTGGTCATCAGAAACATAGACTTGGACTCTTAGATCACCTTTCTAAGTTAAATGGAAGCAGACTTATAGTAATTTCCAGTTTATGGCAATTTATGGCAATTAATTAGCTTATTATGCTAATTACTCAAATTGCTCAACGTGCAACTTTTGGCAACCAAGCTTAATCTCATCTGCTAAGCCTAAAGATGACATCTGAATCATAAAAGTTTACACTACTCAACATTTCTAGGTCTAACATGGGACCTATGGGGGCTTCCAGTAGACTAAGAGGACTTGGGTTCTTCTGTTCTGTGTGGCACCATGTTCCTTGTTCCCTGTTGATGTGTTTTACCTGGCTTTAATAGGACTAGCCTTTATTTACACTTTCACACGATACCACCAGTCACTATTTGAGACCTGACTATTATTGGATATTTTATATTAACCATCATTTTTAATTGTACTTTTAGATGTGATGGTAGATTGATTCTCTTCTGATGCGTTTTCTATTTGCATGACTACTAACCGAGCCTTTCTGGTGTTCCTCACGGCTGGGACCAGGTTAAGTTTCCCTCCAGATGTTGTGTTGTATTTGTCCAGGTCCAACTCATCCAGAACCTCCTCTGACGTCAGCAGCATGTGGGCCAGAGCTGAACACTGGGAGTGAGACAGTTTTGTCTTTGATCTGTCCCCTGACTCCAGGTACTGTTGGATCTCCTGATGCAGTGAGTGGTCGTTCATCTCCATCAAACAGTGGAAAATGTTGATGTATCTGTCAGGAGAGATACCTCCGTCCTCACGTTTTATCTCCTTCAGGTTGTCGATGGCTCTCTGGATGCTCTCTGGACTGATCTGTGTCTCACCCAATAGGCCTCCCAATAGACTCTGGTTGGACTCCAGTGAGAGGCCATGCAGGAAGCGGAGAAAGAGGTCCAGGTGGCCATTCTTACTCTTCGAGGATTTTTCAAAGGCTCTCTTCAGGAAGTCATCCAAGGAACTGACATCAACTCCCAGGAATGTCTTCAGTACCTTCCTGTTCCTCTTCTTGTTCCTCTGTGTGTAACAGTGGAACAGGTAGACTGCAGCCAGAAACTCCTGGATGCTCAGATGAACAAAGCTGTAGACCTTTCTCTCAGATTGAACAGTCTCTTCTTTGAAGATCTCTGTGCACACTCCTGAGTACAGCGAGGCGTCTTTCACATCAAGACCACACTCTTCCAGGTCTTCTTGGTAGAACATCATGCTACCTTTGTCCAGATGTTCAAATGCAAGCCTGCCCAGCTTCAGAATAACCTCTCTGTCAGCCTCCATGAGCTGCTGTTGATTCACATCGTGGTACTTCTTCCACTTCCTCTTGGTCTGAACCCACAGGAAGTGGCTGTACATCGCAGTCTGTGTCTTGGGCAGATTTTCTGTCTCGTCTGTCTTCAACATGTCCTCCAGAACGGTAGCGGTGATCCAACAGAAGACTGGGATGTGACACATGATGTGGAGGCTCTTTGATGTCTTCATGTGTGAGATGATTTTGTTGGCCAGCTTCTCATCACTGAATCTCTTCCTGAAGAACTCCTCCTTCTGGGGGTCTGTGAAGCCTCGTACTTCTGTCACCAAGTCAACATATGCAGGAGGGATCTGATTGGCTGCTGCAGGTCTGGTAGTTATCCAGAGGAGGGCTGAGGGGAGCAGATTCCCCTTGATGAGGTTTGTCAACAGCAAGTCCACTGATGATGTCACTGTGGCATCAGAAACGATGTCATTGTTGTTGAAGACATCAGAATCAATATCAATGTTCTTGAATTTCAGCGGAAACCTGCTTTCATCCAGACCATCAAAGATGAAGCCAACCTTCCAGACAGCGAGCTGCTCTGCTGTGACCTTCTTTAATTCTGGGTGGAAACGATGGATCAGTGAGAGAAGACTGTGCTGCTCATCTCTGACCAGGTTCAGCTCCCGGAATGAGAAGGGAACCAGGAGAATGACATCTTGATTTTCCAAACCCCTTGCCCAGTCCAGAGTGAACTTACGCACAGAGAAGGTTTTTCCAATGCCAGCGATGCCCTTGGTCAGAACTCTTCTGTTGGGTCTATCTCTGCCAAGGAGGAGGGGCTTAAAGATGTCACAGCATTTGATTGGTTGGTCATGGAGGGTCTTCTTCTTGGAAGCTGTCTCTAGCTGCCAGACCTCATGTTGGTTATTAACCCCTTCACTCTCTCCCGCTGAGAGGTAGAGCTCTGTGTAGATGCTGCTGAGGGAGGGCACTTCAGTGACGTATGTCACACGATCAAGACGGTTCAAACCGACCTTATAAACCTTTAAATACTCCAGCGGACTGACACCTGCTATGAGAAGACAATGAAGACATGTTAAACATGTTAAAGTTAATTTATAACTTTACATGTAATATAGCATACCATTAAAACTATTTCTTAAATACCCTCCAGAAAATCTACAGTTTGTCAAAAAATAGGGACCACATAAAGAAAAAACTGATAAATAATCAATATCATTGGATCATTTGTTTCTGTCTAAATGTATATGTTAATCATCAGTATTTGGACAGTGATACAGGAATACAATGTGGACATTTAGTCTGATGATGTTTTCTGCTAAACATTAATTAATTGATATGAAATGTTAATTAGTGTAAAATGTGTCCAGTCTTACTTTGTTCACTTGTGGTTTGACTGGATGTCTTCTGTTCAGGTGTGGTTCTGAGTCTCTCTCTGTGGAGATGAACACAATATAATATAGATAATAGATAGTTTAATAACTTATATTATTTAATTAAACATTTAAAACCTATATGCTTTGTCTTTCAATGAATAGTGCCGATATACAAGCTCAGGAAGTGCTGTGATGCCATGTGTTGTGAGCTTGTAGATCTGCTCTTTTTCCCATGGGTTTTGAAAATATTGTATAGATCAGCGCTACTCAACCCGCGGCCCGCGGGCCGCATGCGGCCCTTTCCGCATGTCTGTGCGGCCCGTCATGATCATACAAATAAAAAAATATTTAATTTTCTAAGCCTGTCAAAGGCGGTGATGTTTGAGCCTCAGTGCACTCCGTAGTCAGGAAGCGAATGCAGTCAACACACAGAGCGCAGCCATAGCGCAGCACTGACAGCAGTGTGAGATGCAACTCCACTAGAGCTGGTACAACGAGACAGTCAGACAGACAAATTTGCGGAGATTTTGCAGCAGACAACCGCAGTCGGGCTTCACTTGTGGTTTGACTGGATGTCTTCTGTTCAGGTGTGGTTCTGAGTCTCTCTCTGTGGAGATGAACACAATATAATATAGATAATAGATAGTTTAATAACTTATATTATTTAATTAAACATTTAAAACCTATATGCTTTGTCTTTCAATGAATAGTGCCGATATACAAGCTCAGGAAGTGCTGTGATGCCATGTGTTGTGAGCTTGTAGATCTGCTCTTTTTCCCATGGGTTTTGAAAATATTGTATAGATCAGCGCTACTCAACCCGCGGCCCGCGGGCCGCATGCGGCCCTTTCCGCATGTCTGTGCGGCCCGTCATGATCATACAAATAAAAAAATATTTAATTTTCTAAGCCTGTCAAAGGCGGTGATGTTTGAGCCTCAGTGCACTCTGTAGTCAGGAAGCGAATGCAGTCAACACACAGAGCGCAGCCATAGCGCAGCACTGACAGCAGTGTGAGATGCAACTCCACTAGAGCTGGTACAACGAGACAGTCAGACAGACAAATTTGCGGAGATTTTGCAGCAGACAACCGCAGTCGGGCTACTGGAGACTGGGCGCATGGCGGTCGTGCGATATGAACGGTCGCAACTGTCATGTTTCAGGCTAATGAAGAGGGGAACTGCCCGTAGGCACGTTACACGTAGCCCTTGTCTCTGCGGCTCCGCCGTCAATGAAAAAAAGTCAGCACCGCATTCCAACAGATAGCATCAGCCAGGGAACTATTCTACCACAAATCTCCTCCAACGAGATGTTGTGTTTTACAAAGCTCAAATCACTGTTTTATAAGTACAGTGCAACTGAGGCAGAGTTGAACTGAGCTTGAGTTATTTTTCCATATAACAACTCTCTTCACCAAAAATAGCCGATCTACAAGCAACACATGATGGGTTTCCTGCAGCACTTTACAGGCCAGGCGCCCCGCCTGGCCAGAAAACCCCCCCGCCCCCCCAAGGGTATAACATTTTTTTTTTTTTTTCAAATTTTTTTTTTTTTCAAAAAAACTTTTTGGACCTCCAACAATGTACTAGGCATGATCGCGATCGCGAAATTGCATGTTTAACCCCCATACCAACCCTATCTTTCAAACATGGCAGCCATGTTTGTTTACATTTGAAGAAAACATAAGGGCTGGTATCTCCTGAATGCCTGAACGGATTTCCAAGCGAATGTTTTTGTTTGAAAGCTGTGAAAAGCGTGTACATGCATAGTGCATCATCTGTGCACGAATTCATACACCAGCGTGCACACTATTTTTTTAACCCTTTGGTGGCGAACCGGCAATATAAGTTATTCAATGTTGAATAAATGTGGATGATAGCATGTAGTTGTGTTTTCCGTCATCATGGGCACATTCATGTGTTTTTTATAGGGCAAAAATAAGAATTAATATTACAAATTAAGTGAATTAATTACTCGAATTAATTAATTAATTATCAAAAATTTTCGGCGCACGCGCTTTGCGCGTGCGCCATGATATCCCCCCCTGGTCAAGACTTTTTCCTGCAGGAAACCGTCATCTTGTGGTGAGCTTGCAGATCGGCTATTTTTGGTGAATGTCCCCCAAGAATAGGGATACTGGGGTTTGAGTTGATTGAATAATAAGTATAAACGTCTATTTACAGGTCTGGATCAATAACAGCCTGTCAGGTCATGGCTACAGCTTCAAGTCAAATTATGTAATTTTACCAAGACCTTTTGTCTTGTTTGAAAAACAAGATTTGTATTTTATTTTATAATTTATTTTATTTGTTACAAGAAGAAAGACTAGGATATTATTTGAGTCATTGATTTGAATTGTTGCATTCTGACTGTTACTATCTGTTCAATTCAATTCAAAGGAGCTTCATTGGCATGAGAAAACATACCTTTACATTGCCAAAGTTCACAAGCATTGCATACCCAGACCCAGACACTGTTGTGGATATTAGTCTGGTCCTTCTCAGTGTTATTTAAGGGGCGGTTACAAAAAGATTGAACCAGATCTGTTCATTTTCACTTCACATTTTGTAAATAAAGCCTAATTTGATAAAATTTGATAATTTCATCATTCCATTTATGACAATCTTTTGGTTCAATGAGGTTTGGCCTGGCTTTAATATATATAGATGGAAATGTGGCTGTTTTCTGTGCGTTTCCTTAATTATTAGACTTGTCATGAAGTGTGTTACAAAATCATTGTAAACGTCCAAAATACAACATCAGTAATTTTTAGCTTGCGGCCCTTTGGACTTTTGGCATTTTGCTGAGTGGCCCCTGAGCCATCTAAAGTTGAGTAGCCCTGGTATAGATGAACATGTATTGCATCACCTGGCATACATGATACAAAAACACAGCCCAGTTGTACACAAATGTTAATTTATATATCACTGTAGACTAGAGGTAATAGTTGTACATAATGTTCTTATATCACTGTAGACTAGAGGTAATAGTTGTACATAATGTTCTTATATCACTGTAGACTAGAGGTAATAGTTGTCAACATGTGTTCTGGAGGGTCATCAATGAGATGACAGGACGGAAGAGGACTGAGGACTTAGGAGGGACAGGTTGAGGGACACAGCCCAGAGGAGAGGGTGACCACCTGGTTCAAACACTTGTGGGTGATCTACGCCCGCTCGTGACTTTCAGGCAGTGTTGTAAAGTAACTAAGTACATTTACTTAAGTAATGTATTAAGTACAGTTTTGAGGTATTTGTACTTTACTTGGGTATTTCCAATTTCCAATACTTTTACTTCTACTCCACTACATCTGGGATCCAAATATTGTACTTCTACTCCACTACATATTTGAAACCTTATTTTCAAATATATATTATAATATTCTAAAACATACGTAAACCACTTGAGCCCTATTTTATACGTTGGCCATTTGAAAATAACCGATCTACAAGCTCACAACGCGTCGCATCGCGACACGTTGTGAGCTGTCAATACTTTCCTACTTTTACTCAAGTACATTTTGAATTCTGGACATTTACTTGTAATGGAGTACATCTACAGTGCAGTATTGATACTTTTACTTAAGTACGAAATGTGAGTACTTTTTCCACATCTGCTTTCAGGCAAACAAAATGTTACACCTGTGATACACGGGCTGTGTGGTGAATGGCATGTGATATTATCTCCACTGTGTCTTATAGTGTGTATATTGTAATGGATTCACATACTGTGTGTGTGGAGGTCTAGGTTCATCACCAAAGTCAGGAGCTCCTTTAGACCTGTCACTCTTCACAGACACACAGCTGGGTGTTGGAGACTCTGGTCTGTGGACAATCATAAACATGTTTCTATAATTATCTCGTCAATAATAAAAAGGTTAGTTTGTTCAACATGATTTATTGTTATTTCTCATTATAATAAATGTATAATAATTAAATATGAGAAACATTATTGGGTTCTGGTTCCTCAACATTTCTGTGAAAAGGAAAAACATCAAACTAGAAAGGGACGCTCCACAGAGCGCAAACCTCCACCAGGCAGTGTTTTCCACTATCTATTGTATGGTTGATACCAACATTCTGTTCTTAGTATCTATTATTGGTATGGTTGATACCAACATTCTGTTCTTAGGAAGGCAATCATCAAAGTTGACATTATTTGATTTGGTATAAAATCACCTCTGGGTAGAACACAGCCAATGTATTCTGTGGATTTATGTATCAAATATGGAAGGATTTTGTCACTCTAAAATATTAAGAGCCAGACCACGATGTCTGTTCAGAAGAGTTTGATAAAAACTAAATGATGTGTTGTTTTCTGTGTGTTTTACACACAGACCTGACCTGGGATCAGTAGAGTGGTGTCCATCTTTGAAGTGAATAGGTTTATGCATGGACGCGTCACTCTTCATGGAGACACAGCTGGGTACAGGAGACCCTGCTCTCTGCTGATGGACCCTGAGAGAAAGAGAGGATCAATATGATTTTTAAAGAGGCGTTGACATTAAGTGTTGCCCCTGGCACGTAAATAAAACTTTCAGGACAGTGTAGTTTGCTTTCAGGTTGCCCGACGGGGCAAGTGCTCATTTGAGAGGGGACGCAACAACCGTCTATAAACACACCACCAGATATCTGTCTAATCACTTGAACGTGGCCAGAGCGCTCTGTCTTCTGGTCTGTGGAATGTAAAATAAGAGCACTGTTTATCTATAATGTGCTGGTTTAACTGAACTTTGCAAAGGAACGATGCAGCAGTCAGAGAAACCACATTCCCCAGTCGTCAGCTGCTGACTAAACTGACCCTTGATAACGATGTGGAAGTTTATCTGGAGCTCTTTGAGAGGACCACTGCTGGAGAGAGGTGTCCTGTAGCAGAGTGGGGTGGGATGCCTGTCCAGACTCCAGATGTATCAGTAATCAATGCTGTGAACTTCACTGTTCTGCATCTCAAAACCAATATGTTGGCAAAGGAAAACCTCAGACTAAGATAATGTGTAATGAGTCCAAGGATCAAGATTTCATAAACGCTTTCAGGTATAATTTCTTCCCTAGCGGGAATGTCCGTGTAGAATTTCACGGAAATCACACTGTGTTCATGATTTGAGGCGCCCGACATATCCGCTTGGTTTAATGACTAGAAATACTGTGTACGGATTTGCCTTCAGCCAGACATGCACGCACGCACGCATGCACGCACGCACGCACACGCACTTTCAAGTATCATTTCTTCCTCTGCCTAATGGGAAAGTGCCTGCAAAATTTCACAGAAATCATACGCTGTGTTCATGATTTGTGGCATTTTGTTCACTGCAAACTTTAGAAGCCAATCTTAGCCAATCAGGATGGAATATGAAAAATCTGACAAATTTAATCACTATAGATATAATGTGTACTGATATTAGTACAAAATCTGGGAGCACTGTCAAACATTTGACAGTACTCTGACATCCAGGGAGTGTGTGTACTGTTTCGCTGCGATCGGGGAAACGGTGTCAGAGATTAGCTATTCACAGATAGACACATGGACACATGGACACACACACACACACACACACACACACACACACACATGCGCACGCACGCACGCACGCATGCACGCACGCACGCACGCACGTACGCACACACACGGACGGACGGACGGACGGACGGACGGACGGACGGACGGACGGACGGACGGACGGACGGACAGACAGACGGACAGGGTGCTAAACAGTCTCTGCCATGCCTTCAGCCTAGAGACTAGTGCTTTTCTAAGTACCCACAGTCACACACATTTTATACATGTAGATCACTTTGTTGTGTTATATTGCTGTGTATATTGTAAAGGAGGATTCACTTACTCTGTGTGTGGAGGTCCACTGAAGTCAGGAGGTGCCCATTTAGAACAATCACTCTTCATAGACACAAGGCTGGGTGTTGGAGACTCTGGTCTGTGGCGTTTGGCAGAACACTGACTTACATCCATCTCTAGGTCTTTATTAAACCTGTCAGGGTTACAGTCAATGAAATAGATCATCTCTATGTCTTTATTAAACCTGTCAGGGTTACAGTCAATGAAATAGATCATCTCTATGTCTTTATTAAACCTGTCAGGGTTACAGTCAATGAAATAGATCATCTCTAGGTCTTTATTAAACCTGTGTGTGCGTGTGCGTGTGCGTGTGCGTGCGTGCGTGTGTGTGTGTGTGTGTGTGTGTGTGTGTGTGTGTGTGTGTGTGTGTGTGTTTTATTACCACAACCACAGATGGGTAATGCATAGGGCATTCACGAATAGTGATTTTTAGAATTCGAATTATTCGACCTCAAAGTATTCGAATATTCGGAATTCGACGGGTATTTTTGTAATCTAATAAATCATTAAAACGCTCCTTTGCGAGCCTTAAAAACAACCAGCAATTAACGGGTTAACCTCTGTTCGTGAAATAACAGCCATCGATTGGCTGTGAGAGGTTTTCACTGGTGGATGCAGAACTCAAGCAGCAGAGAGAGAACGGACCCTTTGGAACAGACCTACAATGCACAATGCGTCGCGGATAGACGCGTTGTGAGCTTGTACATCTGCTATTTTTGACACGCTGCACTGTCTTACGACTGAACATAGCATAAACATGCTGATGAAACTTGCGACGAAAAACGAGTTCAATTTACTAGGAAAACTCCGAAAATAACTGTTCAAGCCTATCCTATCTATCTTCAACAACCACATTTATACTGTCCATCCTTGTTCGTTACAAGCAGTGTTGTAGGCTATTGTGAATTGTTTAGCCTCGGGATCCAGGCATTATAGTGATTGTTTGATGGGATGAACGCTATGTTAATGACTTCACACGCATGTCGTTGACACCTCCGCTACTTAGCAGGCCATTAATATGTACCGAGACTCATTCCAATGTTAATGAAGGCTGGTGTGACTCGAGTCTCGACCAGTACAACAGACAAGGCTAAGATGGGTTATGATTACATTACATCACATGCTATAGTAGAAGTATACAGTATGTAACACAAGCTTTACAAGATCATCAATTCCACTCCAATCCGCGTCGCGAAACTCTCGACCCGTTATCATAAATAAAACGGCGGACGCTTGTACCTTTATGGTTTAAAGAGGAGATACATTTGAATATGAAGCATGACATCAACGTGGTTGCGGTGAAGCGCGGTCCGAAAGAGCTACTGTAAAGAGAAGGGTGTCCTCTAAACTGGATATACTCGGCAAGAGGAACGTAACTCAGCAGCAATAAAGTAAAGTAGCCTAAAGAATTACACACTTTTGTCAGCAACGAGCAGAGCTTGCTTGTTCTGGAGAGCCCCTCCCCTCCCCTCCTACACTGAGTGACTGTCATCTATAGTGACGGGCCAGCAGTGTATGTCGGCAGTCGGCACATCAATCACATAAGCTAGCCACTACAGTGTGGTTGGATTTGACAACAATCAAACATGAATGGATTAGGAGAAATACTAACACCAGAGCTCACAGCTGCATGTCTACTGTAGAAATATTGTTTGTCACGAAAAAAAAAACGAAAAAAAAACGAAAATAATATTAAAATTAATTTCGGCGATTTTTCGAATAGTGTTTATAGTAATCGAATAGTGTTTTGATATTCGAATATTCGAATATTCGAATATTCGGTGAATGCCCTAGTAATGCATGCAGTTTTATGACAGTTCTATCCAGTGGAGGCTGACTCATTATCATCAAAGTTGACATTATTTGATTTGGTATAAAATCACCTCTAGGTACAGTATACACAGCCAATATATTCTGTGGATTTATGAATCAAATGTGGAAGGATGTCGTCATGCTAAAATATTAAGAGCCAGACCACGATATCTGTTCAGTAGAGTTTGATAACAACTAAATTATATATTGTTTTCTGTGTGTTTTACATTCTGACCTGGGATCAGTAGAGTGGTGTCCATCTTTGAAGTGAATATGTTTATCCATGGACCAGTCACTCTTCATGGAGACACAGCTGGGTACAGGAGACCCTGCTCTCTGCTGATGGACCCTGAGAGAAACAGAGGATCAACATGATTTACTTTATTTATATTCAATCATTAGAATCCATGAGGAATCCACTCAGTCTCTTACAGATTACAGGTTCCTGCTTGCTCTCCTACAGTGCGGACGTATCGCTGCTTGCTCCCGCTTAGGCTCGCTTGTGCTTACATTCTTCTGCTGATACTGATGTTTTATTTTTTCTCTGAGAAACTACAAATGGATCTTGGATACTTATAAAACTCCGGGATTGTTTTGCTGTACTGCAATATACTATTTTTTGCCACTTGGTGACTGGATACGTAGCATCTAGCTAACTAGCAAGATGGCCGGACCAACCATTTCTACAAGGGTTTATCAGAAACTGCTTCAGAGGATTGCAGTACTGGAAACGGAATTATTCCAATTAAAACAAACCCAAAGACTGGATAAACCACTCGCCTGGAATTCCCTTGGTGCAAAGCCAAAGATGAAAGAACGGACGACGGGCAGGACACCCTCCCAAAGCCCTCTTATCACCGACGAATGGCCGGAATTACCCCGGCACAGCGCTGCTTCGACCCCCCTTCATAAATGGGCAACTGCCAAGGGGAAAAACACTGCTAAAAAGTCAAACGCAGTCCAATCTCCACACACACCGAGTGTGCAGCTGGCAAACAGATTCACGCCACTGGCCGAGGATGACAGGGGTAGCATCTCCCCAAGCTGGCTAACAGAACAGCTACTAGAAGCCCCCCGAAGTCCCCCTGTTGACAGAGAGAACGTCCCACCCAGCAGGGTAAGAACCACCTCAGTGATTGATCCTGACATTTTGATTGTGGGCGATGCTGCTTTAAAAGGTGTCAAAAGCATAAGAAAGCAGAAGGCAAAAGTTATGTGTTTTCCCAAAGACACAGTCTCTGACATGAAAGACAGAATTCTGGATCTTGTCAACAAACACCAAACGGTGAAAACCCTGATTCTACATACTGGCACATATGACACAGAAGAAAAACAGTCAGAAATCTTAAAGGAGAATTTCAGGGCTCTATTCAACACATTGAGCTTCCTGAACAGTGACATAGAGCTTTGGATCAGCGGTCCCCTACCGCCTATGAGAGGCACAGACGAGAATTTCAGCAGACTGTTCTCTCTGAGCAAATGGCTTTTAGCTGCATGCACCGACAAAAATGTGCATTTTATTGACAACTTCAGTTTTTTCTTCGACAGAAGACACCTATTTGCTGATGAACGGCAACTAAATAAGCTAGGAGCAAAGATATTTTTGCAGAATGTTCTCCATGCTCTGGCCTTGGCCAGAACACAGCAATCCAAAACAACAGATTGTGATGAACAACTCTTATCTGCAACCCACGAAGAATCCATAACAAGAGATAGTGTTATGGTTACTGAACTGCCCCCCTCGGCCGAGGGGGGAACGGCCTTGGTCCCTGCCCTCCCTGACGAGCATGACAGTATGGTTACTGAACTGCCCCCCTCGGCCGAGGGGGGAACGGCCTTGGTGAACGGAGGAGCTACCGTTGTCCCTGCCCTCCCTGACGAGGAACTGAATATGGACAACATCTCCGCTGAAGAGTGGAGTAGACGAATGAATGCAGAGTTGGAGTCACTCAGGGAAATGTTCGAAGAGGACAGTAATGAAGAAGAGTTTTGTGGATTCCCTGCTTCAGCCGTGGCTGGCCCGAACAGTGAGCAAAGTGAACTGGCAACTGACAACGGAGAGTTGACAGAGGAAGAGGAGGGGGCGGGTACAACCGCCCCATCACCCCAATCCTCCTCTTTCTCACTATCTCCAATGCCTCTTCTAGAATTCACGAATGGAATGAATGAACTCATTAACACTGCGTTAAAAATGACCCCGGCCAGACACACGGTCAATGGCCCGGCGGCACAACCACCACAGGACAAACGCCCGGCACCACAACCACCATCCCTGAAAACGCCTGAAATTGCCCCGGCCGTGCCCCAGAAATCTGTGGCCTGGGTGTTTTCGCCCCCACCCATCCCTCCACGACCACAACGACTGAAGACCCAGGCCGAGAGACAGCCGTGGACTCTCTGCGTCCACGTCTGAGACGAGTCTTATGACGCGTCTGATGACGCGTCCGTGCTTAAATAGCGGTCAAGACGCAGCTTTGTGTCCAGGACGGAGCTCCCGCGGCTCAAGACGTGAAACCGCGGCTCAAGACGCGATTCGAGTCAAAGGACGGGGCTTTGACACTACAATTGCGTCTTTTCGCGTCTTTTCGCCAAAAGACGCGGCTTGGATCGCGTCTTTGAGCCCAAAGACGGAGCTGGGACACTACAATCGCGTCTTCCGTCTCATGACGCGTCCGTGCTTAAATAGTGGTCAAGACGCAGCTTTGCGTCCCTGCACGGAGCTTGCGTCTTCTAGACGGCTCAAGACGCGATTCGAGCCGAAAGACGGGGCTTGGACACTACAATCGCGTCTTTGATCCCAAAGACGTGGCTTGGAGGCTACCGCGTCTGGCTGGAACTCGGAGCGGAGTCAAGTTCATTGAAAATAACGGGGCCGTATGTTTTGACGCGGCGCCTCCGTGAGGCCGATGAGGCTAGTGTGTGTTCCCCTTCAGACGTCTGCTGTCTGCTCTCCGTGGAAAAAAAAAAAAAAAAGGGTGTCTATTGTATGTATTTTTTGATGGAGAATTCAAATATGACCTTCTTTTTTGCATAGGACAACTCTAACCTGCATCAATTGGTATTTTATGATTGCCAATTGTACCCTATCCATCTAAAAAAACAAATTGGATCTCTATTGTATGTATTTTTTGATGGAAAATTCAAATATTACCTTCTTTCTTAGATAGGACAACTCTAACCTGCATCAATTGGTATTTTATAATTGCCAATAGTACCCTATCAATCTAAAAAAACAAATTGGATCTCTATTGTATGTATTCTTTGATGGAAAATTCAAATATTGCCTTCTTTTTTAGATAGGACAACTCTAACCTGCATCAATTGGTATTTTATAATTGCCAATAGTACCCTATCAATCTAAAAAAACAAATTGGATCTCTATTGTATGTATTTTTTGATGGAAAATTCAAATATTACCTTCTTTTTTAGATAGGACAACTCTAACCTGCATCAATTGGTGCATCAACCTTCTCTCTATCTATCTATCTATCTATCTATCTATCTATCTATCTATCTATCTATCTATTTATACTTCACCTTTAGTCAAGAAGAGAGTTCAGCCTCAGGAACTTGCACACCTGGAACTGTGTCATGACTGTGTCATGGAGCTAAGCAGAACTATGTGAAATACTCACAATGAGTCTGATGGACCAATCAGAGTGGTGGTGGGGGGAGGGATCAACAATAGACAGAAACTGGATAATGCTTTGTTAACTGTCCCACCTAAGTCCCTGCTAGTCTGAACAAATCACCTTCCCTCTCATAACACTACTACTACTACTACTACTACTACTACTACTACTACTACTACTACTACTACTACTACTACTACATTTATATAAAGCTGCTCTTGCATTTGAATTCAAGTCTGACACAAGTTAAGGTTAACTTAGGTAGTAGTTCATTTTGCTGGCTTTTGTGTGTGAGTGTGTAGGCCCACAAATTATTATAATTGTCTGTCATTAAGTGACTCAAAGGGAGACGTCTAATGGGTGTTTATTATTTTAATATTAACTGTGGGAAGATTATATATATTTTATTTTGCACTTAAAGTGTTGTGATATTATTCCTGAAGGAAGAGGGGTATTTTCACAGCCCAGGCTTTGAACCTAAATGCTGTTTACATGCTCTATAAATATTTATTTCTATATAAAACTCAGTTGTGTGGAGTTATTGTGTGCCTTTTCTTGTAGCTAAAGAGTCCATTTGTTCACTAGACATTAAGTCAAGGTTACTATTTTGAGTTGAAGCCAAGTGTTTTATTACTTTGTGGTTTAACATTATTTAAAAGGCAAATTCATTGTTATGGTTACTTTAGAAGACTGCTTTTGCATTCATGAGTTATAAAGAGAGCCAAGCTAATTCAAAGAGTTAAGTTAAAGGAACACAAAACGTGACTTAACTCACAGCTGCCATTGGACAGACAGTTATAACATACTCTTATCTTTCACAGAACAGACAATTATCATTTAGTTTATCTATTTGAGACATGTAGCTGCTCTAGGGGAAATAGAGCATTAATTTGGGATCAGCCTATTCAATTGATAATGACCAATGGTTGCCAGTTTCTAAGTAGTTAAGCATATTACCATAACAATATATGTGGCCTAGACATGGATATTGCCCACTCAACTCGTAATCTACAGAAATGTCCACCACATCACACAGTATAAAACCTAGTAGAGAAATCTGCCTTCTCCTGTATTGTATTAGTGACATTCATTAATAAATAGTAAAATAACAGGACAGAGCAGAACAGGCCTCTGCTGTGTCTTTATTATGGGTGCATTCCAATGCAAATGGATACTCTGGAACAATCTGAAACAATGTATCTTTCCTGTGGCTGTTATAATGAACACAAACAGATCAGAACGTAATTTAACATTAACCAGTTACATTTATCATACAACAATGTAAGGGATGGATTCCTTTCTATTGTGTGAGTTACTTAAATGCTGATCAATATGTGAATCTGGCTCTTATCAGGTGGGTGTTTTCTCTCCCTGGCCTGTGCTGTCCTCAGTTAAACCAAGACAGTGCTGTTGTCACCAATGTGGAAAAAGCTTCAGCTCAATTTATTATCTCAAAGTAGACCAGAAAATACACACAGGAGAGAAACCATACGGCTGTGTCCAATGTGGAGAAAAGTTCAGTTTAATGGCTGCTCCGAAAGTGCACCAGAGATTTCACACCGAAGAAAAGCCTTACTGCTGTGAACACTGTGGCAAACGTTTCACTGTAAAATCTAGCCTCGTACAACACAAGAAGATTCACACTGGAGAGAGACCTTACTGCTGTCACCAATGTGGGAAAAGGTTCACTCTGAAGACGGCTCTGAAAAGACACCTGAAAATCCACTCTGGTGAGAAGCCATATACTGCTGTCTCCAGTGTGCGAAAATGTTCAGTGATATGCATCATCTTCGGTGTGAAATCTCTGGTGCACTTTCGGACTATCTTTTCACCACATTGGACACAGCCGTATGGTTTCTCTCCTGTGTGAATTCGTTCATGTATTTTGAGATAAGACAATCGAATAAAGCTTTTCCCACACTGGTCACAGCAATAGGGCTTCTCTCTAGTGTGAATTCTCTGGTGTTCTTTTAAAATCCCCTTTTGAACAAATCTTTTCCCACACTGGTCACAACAATAAGGTTTCTCTCCAGTATGTGAACGCTTGTGATCTTTTAGCAAAATACTTCCCACAATGTTCACAGCTGAATGGCTTCTCTCCTGTGTGTATTTTCTGGTCTACTTTGAGATAATAAATTGAGCTGAAGCTTTTTCCACATTGGTGACAACAGCACTGTCTTGGTTTAACTGAGGACAGCACAGGCCAGGGAGAGAAAACACCCACCTGATAAGAGCCAGATTCACATATTGATCAGCATTTAAGTAACTCACACAATAGAAAGGAATCCATCCCTTACATTGTTGTATGATAAATGTAACTGGTTAATGTTAAATTACGTTCTGATCTGTTTGTGTTCATTATAACAGCCACAGGAAAGATACATTGTTTCAGATTGTTCCAGAGTATCCATTTGCATTGGAATGCACCCATAATAAAGACACAGCAGAGGCCTGTTCTGCTCTGTCCTGTTATTTTACTATTTATTAATGAATGTCACTAATACAATACAGGAGAAGGCAGATTTCTCTACTAGGTTTTATACTGTGTGATGTGGTGGACATTTCTGTAGATTACGAGTTGAGTGGGCAATATCCATGTCTAGGCCACATATATTGTTATGGTAATATGCTTAACTACTTAGAAACTGGCACCCATTGGTCATTATCAATTGAATAGGCTGATCCCAAATTAATGCTCTATTTCCCCTAGAGCAGCTACATGTCTCAAATAGATAAACTAAATGATAATTGTCTGTTCTGTGAAAGATAAGAGTATGTTATAACTGTCTGTCCAATGGCAGCTGTGAGTTAAGTCACGTTTTGTGTTCCTTTAACTTAACTCTTTGAATTAGCTTGGCTCTCTTTATAACTCATGAATGCAAAAGCAGTCTTCTAAAGTAACCATAACAATGAATTTGCCTTTTAAATAATGTTAAACCACAAAGTAATAAAACACTTGGCTTCAACTCAAAATAGTAACCTTGACTTAATGTCTAGTGAACAAATGGACTCTTTAGCTACAAGAAAAGGCACACAATAACTCCACACAACTGAGTTTTATATAGAAATAAATATTTATAGAGCATGTAAACAGCATTTAGGTTCAAAGCCTGGGCTGTGAAAATACCCCTCTTCCTTCAGGAATAATATCACAACACTTTAAGTGCAAAATAAAATATATATAATCTTCCCACAGTTAATATTAAAATAATAAACACCCATTAGACGTCTCCCTTTGAGTCACTTAATGACAGACAATTATAATAATTTGTGGGCCTACACACTCACACACAAAAGCCAGCAAAATGAACTACTACCTAAGTTAACCTTAACTTGTGTCAGACTTGAATTCAAATGCAAGAGCAGCTTTATATAAATGTAGTAGTAGTAGTAGTAGTAGTAGTAGTAGTAGTAGTAGTAGTAGTAGTAGTAGTAGTAGTAGTAGTGTTATGAGAGGGAAGGTGATTTGTTCAGACTAGCAGGGACTTAGGTGGGACAGTTAACAAAGCATTATCCAGTTTCTGTCTATTGTTGATCCCTCCCCCCACCACCACTCTGATTGGTCCATCAGACTCATTGTGAGTATTTCACATAGTTCTGCTTAGCTCCATGACACAGTCATGACACAGTTCCAGGTGTGCAAGTTCCTGAGGCTGAACTCTCTTCTTGACTAAAGGTGAAGTATAAATAGATAGATAGATAGATAGATAGATAGATAGATAGATAGATAGATAGATAGATAGATAGATAGATAGAGAGAAGGTTGATGCACCAATTGATGCAGGTTAGAGTTGTCCTATCTAAAAAAGAAGGTAATATTTGAATTTTCCATCAAAAAATACATACAATAGAGATCCAATTTGTTTTTTTAGATTGATAGGGTACTATTGGCAATTATAAAATACCAATTGATGCAGGTTAGAGTTGTCCTATCTAAAAAAGAAGGCAATATTTGAATTTTCCATCAAAGAATACATACAATAGAGATCCAATTTGTTTTTTTAGATTGATAGGGTACTATTGGCAATTATAAAATACCAATTGATGCAGGTTAGAGTTGTCCTATCTAAAAAAGAAGGTAATATTTGAATTTTCCATCAAAAAATACATACAATAGAGATCCAATTTGTTTTTTTAGATGGATAGGGTACAATTGGCAATCATAAAATACCAATTGATGCAGGTTAGAGTTGTCCTATGCAAAAAAGAAGGTCATATTTGAATTCTCCATCAAAAAATACATACAATAGACACCCTTTTTTTTTTTTTTTCCACGGAGAGCAGACAGCAGACGTCTGAAGGGGAACACACACTAGCCTCATCGGCCTCACGGAGGCGCCGCGTCAAAACATACGGCCCCGTTATTTTCAATGAACTTGACTCCGCTCCGAGTTCCAGCCAGACGCGGTAGCCTCCAAGCCACGTCTTTGGGATCAAAGACGCGATTGTAGTGTCCAAGCCCCGTCTTTCGGCTCGAATCGCGTCTTGAGCCGTCTAGAAGACGCAAGCTCCGTGCAGGGACGCAAAGCTGCGTCTTGACCACTATTTAATCACGGACGCGTCATGAGACGGAAGACGCGATTGTAGTGTCCCAGCTCTGTCTTTGGGCTCAAAGACGCGATCCAAGCCGCGTCTTTTGGCGAAAAGACGCGAAAAAACGCGATTGTAGTGTCAAAGCCCCGTCCTTTGACTCGAATCGCGTCTTGAGCCGCGGTTTCACCTCTTGAGCCGCGGGAGCTCCGTCCTGGACACAAAGCTGCGTCTTGACCGCTATTTAAGCACGGACGCGTCATCAGACGCGTCATAAGACTCGTCTCAGACGTGGACGCAGAGAGTCCACGGTTCTTGCTGCCCAGGCCTCCCAGCTGGACAATACGTTTAGCCGTTGATGTCAGCTGGGTCCATTATACCCAGCAACTAACGTATCTGGACCCGATGCTCCTTCAAGCGCTTTTATTAAGCAGGCTCACAACATTTCTACTGTAATTTCAAATAGAGAGTCCAGGATAAGCAGTGGCTCTGCTAATTTAGCTAACTTAACTTACATTCCCTGTAGGGGCTATAGTACAGTAAAATGTCATAAAATAAACCTGGCACTTTTTAACATCAGGTCACTTTTAAACAAGTCCTCCTCTGTAAATGATATAATCTGTGAAGAGAAATTAGACATAATCTTTTTAACAGAGACATGGCTGGGCAACGATGGAGCTTTTGCACTTGGTGTCGCCTGCCCACCAAACTATCACTTTATTCAATCAGTGCGCGAAGGAAAAAGAGGCGGAGGCTTGGCATACATTTTCTCTGACATTTTTAAATTCAAGTGCCTGTCCTTTGGAAGTTTTTCATCCTTTGAATATCAAGCTAACTTATTTGAGAGTCAATCCTCTGTTCTAATGATTACGATATATCGCCCACCAAAATGTAGCAAAGCCTTATTTCTTACAGAAATATCTGAACTTCTATCTATCTGTTCCACGGACTATGAGAGAACCCTTATTGCTGGTGATACTAACTTGCATGTGGACACTGTTACTGATCTTACAGCTATGCGTTTCTTACAGTTACTGCATTCCCTTGATTTTGATCAGCATGTTACCGGGCCAACCCACAATCAAGGCCACACCCTTGATCTTGTGATCTCTAAAGGGCTAAATATTTCTATGGACAGGATTATCGCTAAGCCTGATTTATCAGACCACTATTTACTGTGTTTTAATATGACTGTCTCTGATCTAGAAAAACACAATAGAGAATATACTATAAAAAAGAGATTTTTCGGTTCCTCGGCAGCAGAAGAGTTTGCCAGCCTTCTTGCGTGTGCACCCCGCCTTCCGGATATTCCCTCAGTAAATGATATGGTTCAACGTTTTAATCTTAAATTGGAGTCAGCTCTGGATATAGTGGCTCCTATGAAAACTAAAAAGAAATATAATTCCAAAGTAACACCCTGGATAAACGATCATATACGTTCACTCAAAAAACAATGCCGCAGAGCAGAGCGAGCTTGGAGAAAAAATAAATTAACAATCCACCTACAGATATTTAAGGCGTCAACAGCCACCTATAATAAAACCATGCGTCTGGCTAGGCAGGCCTATTTTTCCGGAATTATTAATGAGAATAAGAACAATGCTAGGGTCTTATTCTCTACCATTGAACGCCTTTTAAACCCCCCCCAGTCCTACAAGCAGTCACTCCCTGCCTCTAAAGCAAAGTGTAATGAGTTTGCATCCTTCTTTGACAACAAAATTGTTAACATTCGAGCTGGTATTACGAATAATACTGTCACAAATGCAAATGCGGTTAATGGTGCCATGTGTAAAAGCATCGATAAATCTAGGGGGAGCCTAGTATCATTTTGTGCAATTGATGAAGAGGAACTTCGTAAAACCATATCGCAAATGACATCGTCTTCTTGCTCGCTGGATGCAATACCCACGCCGTTTCTTAAAGAGGTTGTAGACTGTGTTATTGAAGATATCCTAAAAATAGTAAACAGCTCTATACAATCAGGTGTCTTTCCAGACTCACTGAAAACGGCTGTAGTTAAACCCTTACTCAAAAAACCCAACCTTGACCCGTCCGTGCTGGATAATTATCGACCCATCTCTAATTTGCCTTTTCTGGGCAAGGTCCTAGAAAAAATTATCTTTCATCAATTGGATGTGTTTCTGCAGAACAATAAGGTGCACAACAAATTCCAATCCGGCTTCAGGAAAGGACACAGCACAGAAACTGCACTTTTAAAAGTTATTAATGATCTTAGGGTGGCTGCTGATAACAAAGATGTGTCCGTTCTCCTACTGCTGGACCAATCGGCGGCTTTTGACACAATTGACCATACAATTCTAATACAACGTCTCGAACACTGGGTAGGACTGTCAGGTACAGCTCTGTCCTGGTTTTGCTCTTATCTGACAGGCAGAAGCTACTCTGTTAATCTAGCTGACTTCGAGTCAAACAAACACAACATCTGCTCTGGTATTCCACAGGGCTCGATTCTTGGTCCCTTATTATTCTCCCTCTATATACTGCCGCTGGGAGAACTTATTTCCGCTCACGGTGTGAATTTCCATTTCTATGCTGATGACACCCAGTTGTACCTTTCGGTGGCTACGGACGACCCCTGTGCTCTAGACCCATTGCTGACGTGCGTGTCCAGCATAAAATGCTGGATGAGTGAGAACTTTCTCAAGCTAAATGAGGACAAGACAGAAGTTCTCATAATAGGTTCTACTGCCCAGAGAGAATCAATAATAAATAGACTTGGTAACCTGGCTAAAGAAAATAACACCTCTGTTAAGAACCTGGGGGTGATCATTGATGCTGAATTAAATTTTAATACACACATTAATCATGTCACGAAGATTGCCTTCTTTCACCTTAGAAATATTGCGCGAATTAGAGCCTATCTGTCGCTGAACGATGCAAAAACGCTGATCCACGCTTTTGTTTTCTCTCGGCTTGATTACTGCAACGCACTTCTCTCTGGTCTGCCAAAGAAAACAACTGACAGATTACAACTTGTTCAAAATGCAGCAGCCAGAGTTTTAACAAAAACTAAGATAAGAGAACATATTACTCCAGTTTTAGCGTCGCTACACTGGCTCCCGGTTGTTTTTAGGATTGATTTTAAAATTCTTTTACTTGTTTATAAAGCTCTAAATGGTCTGGCACCTTCGTACCTCTATAACTGCCTGCATAGATATGTTCCAACCCGCCCACTCAGGTCCTCTAGTGCAGACCTACTTGAGGTGCCAACAATGACATATAAAAAATATGGTGAGGCAGCTTTCTGCTTCTATGGACCGACAGCTTGGAATAAACTACCACTACACCTAAGACAGGCAGCCTCGGTGGATAGCTTTAAAGCACAGCTCAAGACCTATTTCTTTACTCTTGCTTTTAGCTAAATTTTTTAATCCCTATGCTGCTATTGACGTCCGCACGGCTCTGAAATTGTTCTTCAATGTTCTATGCTTTTATTTTTTCTTGCTTTATTGTAATCATTTTACTTATCTCTTTTTTATGTATTTTTTATTTCTATTTTACTTTTTCTCTGTTAAGCACGTGTGCTTCATTTTATGCTCTGTAAAGCACTTTGAGCTGCATTTCATGTCATGAAAGGTGCTATACAAATAAAGTTTTATTATTATTATTATTGTGAACAGAAATCACACGCTGTGTTCATGATTTGTGGCATTTTGTTCAAAACGGAGCACTGCAAACTTTAGAAGCCAATCTTAGCCAATCAGGATGGAATATGAAAAATCTGACAAATCTAATCACTATAGATATAATGTGTACTGATATTAGTACAAAATCTGGGAGCACTGTCAAACTAAATGTTTGACAGTGCTCTGACATCCAGGGAGTGTGTGTACTGTTTCGCTGCGATCGGTCAAACGGCCTCAGAGATTATAATAGCTATTCACAGATAGACACATGGACACACACACACACACACACACACACACACACACACACACACACGCACGCACGCACACGCGCACGTACGCACACACACGGACGGACAGACGGACAGACGGACAGGGTGCAAAACAGTCTCTGCCATGCCTTCAGCCTAGAGACTAGTGCTTTTCTAAGTACCCACAGTCGCACACATTTTATACATGTAGATCACTTTGTTGTGTTATATTGCTGTGTATATTGTAAAGGAGGATTCACTTACTCTGTGTGTGGAGGTCCACTGAAGTCAGGCGGTGCCCATTTAGAACAGTCACTCTTCATAGACACAAGGCTGGGTGTTGGAGACTCTGGTCTGTGGCGTTTGGCAGAACACTGACTTACATCCATCTCTAGGTCTTTATTAAACCTGTCAGTGTTACAGTCAATGAAATAGATCATCTCTAGGTCTTTATTAAACCTGTCAGGGTTACAGTCAATGAAATAGATCATCTCTAGGTCTTTATTAAACCTGTCAGGGTTACAGTCAATGAAATAGATCATCTCTAGGTCTTTATTAACCCTGCAAGGCCCAAATTAATTTCTACCGGTCAAAAAAAATCAAAAAAAAAATCAGATGGTGTTGTAGCAGTCCTAATCACAGGAAATGTAATGTTAAAAAATTAATAATGTTTTTGTAAGGTTTTATAGCCATAAATCATAAATCATAAATCATGCTCTAATTAGCATTTTGGGGATATTTTTCACAATATTAACATATGCACGTGTTCTAGACATTCTAATGATCACGAAAAGAATATTACAGGCACTTTACTTATGTTTTAGTTAGGACTTCTGGGAGGTGTGAATGTCAGCCCCTGTGGGGGGTATTTATATGCAAATATCGTGGCCAATGGCATTGTAATACTAAACAATAGGATTTAATGGTGATGTTAATGTGAAAAAAGAACAGGAAAACTAACTATAACATTTTTTTTTTTAAATGATTTAAAAAACGTTGCCAAAAAGCAACGCTGGGCCTTGCAGGGTTAAACCTGTCAGGGTTACAGTCAATGAAATACAATAATGTATGTTTGTTAATACAGTATTTATCATGAATGATTTATGCTCTTTGTATTGCTTATTTATTGATATAATCTAGAATCCATGTTGAACCTGGACATTTCATTATAGGTCTCATTAAAAATAAAATAGCAGATCTACAAGCACAAAGCATCACAATGCAATGTATTGTGAGCTTGTAGATCTGTTCCTGTTGTGACACTGTCAGGTTGTGTGTGTGCGTGAGCGTGTGTGTGCGTGTGTGTGTGTGTGTGTGTGTGTGTGTGTGTGTGTGTGTGTGTGTGTGTGTGTGTATGTGTGTGTGTGTGTGTTTGTGTGTGTGTGTGTTATTTATATTACCACAACCACAGATGGGTAATGCATGCAGTTTTATGACAGTTCTATCCAGTGGAGGCTGACTCATTATCATCAAAGTTGACATTATTTGATTTGGTATAAAATCACCTCTAGGTACAGTATTACACAGCCAATGTATTCTGTGGATTTATGAATCAAATATGGAAGGATGTTGTCATGCTAAAATATCAAGAGCCAGACCACGATATCTGTTCAGTAGAGTTTGATAACAACTAAATGATGTGTTGTTTTCTGTGTGTTTTACATTCTGACCTGTGATCAGTAGAGTGGAGTCCATCTTTGAAGTGAATAGGTTTATGCATGGACGCGTCACTCTTCATGGAGACACAGCTGGGTACAGGAGACCCTGCTCTCTGCTGATGGACCCTGAGAGAAACAGAGCATCAACATGATTTACTTTATTTATATTCAATCATTAGAATCCATGTGGAATCCACTCAGTCTCTTACAGATTACAGGTTCCTTAATAGACAGACATACCTGTCACACAGGATGTCTTTAGAGGAGGGGTCCAACTCCTCTCTCTCCACTGAGCCACTCATGGTAGAGCAGAGACCTTTACACACACAACCACACACACACACACACACACACACACACACACACACACACACACACACACACACACACACACACACACACACACACACACACACACGCGCGCGCACACACACACACACACACACACACACACACACACACGCGCACGCACATGAGAGAGAGACAGAGAGGGTGGGGCAACATGGTGTGATCACAAATGGGCTGAGTCTGACCAAAATCCCTCTGTGGAATGTGTGTGTGTGTGTGTGTGTGTGTGTGTGTGTGTGTGTGTGTGTGTGTGTGTGTGTGTGTGTGTGTGTGTGTGTGTGGTTCAGTTGACTGAACCACATCAACCCTCGCCTCACTATTCTGGAGAAAACATTTAGCAATCAAAACATTTGATCTACAAGTAGGATGGTGTCACAGCTTGTCTGTGTATATCTTTGTCTGCCGGTACCCATGATTCTATGGGTTTGTCGCTCTGACATCATGCTCTGATGTCACTGTGATGTCAGGGGAACCACTCTTAACAGAATGGGTTTGTCGCTCTGACATCACGCTCTGCTTGATGTCCCTTTTATGCCCATATAATATTGTGAGATCGCGGATGTCATCACAAGTCACACTTGCAAATTAATTACGTCCTTGTCCGTTTTATGCCCATATATGGAGATCCCTGTCCCGATGTCATCAATATTAAGCTGGGAATGACCATATTTGGTGATATGGGCATGTTCTGACATCACATTGTTGACTATCATACAGGGGTCTGGTGCAATGTCACCCTGAGGCATCTTACTAGTCTCTCTCTCTCTCTCTCTCTCTCTCTCTCTCTCTCTCTCTCTCTCTCTCTCTCTCTCTCTCTCTCTCTCTCTCTCTCTCTCTCTCTGGTGTTTAGGACAGTACATTGTTTATACTCCATATCTTGTTACAAATACACAAAGACAAGACAAAGTCTAAAATTAATAATAGCACTTTAGACCCACTGGATGATTGTTTAAACTGCAGGCAGGCACAAGCCTCCTGCACTAAACAGAATAACTCTTGTAATTCAGTGAAATCTTGAAAAGAAACTTTTATATTTTCACATAAAAGCTGTCCTTAAATGACCTGGTGATCTAAAGCTAACATCATGTGTGTTGATGGTGGATGAGCTCAGTAAACATATACAGTATGAGTAACAGATGTCCCTAAAACTACTATATTTATATATGTTCACTGAGGTCATTTAGGGACATCGCTATCCCTAAATGACCTTTTTTTTATCAGGATAAAACTCTACACCTTTAACTTTATCCTTTTTATCATAGCAGTTGCACACACACGCACACGCACACGCACACACACACACACACACACACACACACACACACACACACACACAAACAGGAAACACATTCTTGGCTCTGAGCCATAAGGGGACGTTTCTTCATTTTTGCAATGCTCTACAATGGTGTCACATGGCAACACATGTGAAAAACACTGAGAAGGGAGGGGTTATTATGAGAGAGAGATACACAGACAGACAGACAGACACAGACAGACAGACAGACAGACAGACAGACAGACAGACAGACAGACACACTATCATTGATACACTATCAATGAGATACAGTAAACATTTACATCGACAGATTGTAAACCTGTCTCTGATTGTTTGGGAGTGAGTAGCTAACCTGCCGACGTGGGTGAATGTTAACCTCTAAGCCTAAACCCAACCCAAACCCTGACCCTAAGTTCCCTAACCTCAGTAACCGTGACGCAGGTGAGTAGCTAACCTGCCGACGCTCAGAATCGAAAGAATGACTTGTCGAAAGAGCGGGATTTCTCTGTGTGGTTAAGGTTTTCACTTGATGCGTGACACACACACACGCACGCACGCACGCACGCGAGAGAGAAAAAGAGAGCAGGGGAGGTTTAATATTCAAAGTTCTCCTTCAAAACACCACAGCACTTCCACATGTGTCTCCAGACAAAACACCAATGAAGACCATTTGTCCCTGAACCACAAATTGAGAACCACTACTCTATGTGATCAGCAGAGTGGGCAGAAGCAATAGAAAACATATACCATATATAATATATACAGGCTATACGAGATGTCGGTATCCGAAAGGTGGCAAAGGTGCATTTTTGAGCTCTATATCTGTAGATTATATTTTGACAACCCTTTCTGAGACACAGCAAAATTGGTGTCATCTGTTTTGCATGAGAAACATTCCTTGGGCTAAAAACGGACCCACAAGACTATGGTTTAGTGATGAAAAGTGATGAGTCATCACTTTTCACACTTTTGTGCGGAATGTTTTTCACAAAACTAATGCTTGCAATGGATTCAGAATCATGAAAAATAAAAACTAGTTTGACCCCTCATATGCTAAGTTAATGGGACACCAAATCTAGCAGCTGATAACACCAATTTAGCTAGGTCTCAGAAAGGGTTATCATACCAAAATATAATCTACAGATATAGAGCTTTTAAAAAAATGCATATTAACCTTTGCCACCTTTCGGATACCGACATCTCATATGGCCCATGGACAATAAAGAATACTCTGACACAAATGGGGTCTAGCTGCCCCCTTGTGGTCATTTTAACTCAATTGCTGGGGTTCAAGTAGTCTAGAATGAAATTATTTTCAATGTCATACTGTATAATGGAAACAGATATTCTCTCAGGTTATCCTTGTGACATACTACTGTATCTTGGGGGGGTTGTATATTATGTACCATAATATGACATAAATGTAAGGTGCTACAAAGCAACAATGTTACTTTGAAAAAGTCCTTTATGGGTCCATTTGGTTCCATTTGTAGTTACTGACCTGTAAGGGTTCAGTTGGACACTCTCAGAGTTACAGACCTGTAAGGGTCCAAGTTACAGTGGCTGATTTTTTAAACCCGGATGCATACTGAAAATAGCCGATCTACAAGCGCTGCAGCGCGTTGTGAGCATGCAGCTACAGTATGTGAAAATCAGGCGCTTCAATGCCATCACGGCCAGCGCCAAAAGTTGACTAAAACAACTGTAGATTTAGTCGACTAAAACCTTATGATATCGAGTCTACTAGTTAGTAGACTAAAAGTAAAACATTTCAGGAGACTAAAATATCACTGAAACTAAAGACTATGACTAAAAGTAAACCAAAGTTTCCTGTAAAAATCAACACTGATTTACATGCTTGTTGTTCCTGAACTCAGTTATTTAGAATTAGAATTTAGTTCAGTTTTATTTGAACAGCAAAAGCTTTACAATTATAATGGTTGTTTTTCCAACTAAACAGAACAGTTAAAACAAATGTACAAACCAAAAATAACTTGACAGTGACCAAGTTAAAAACGATAAACTAGTTGAAAAGAAAGAGTCGGCACAGCTCGTCAGCCACTATGCACATCATTTATTTAAATAACCAATGTTTCGACTTTAACAGTCTTCCTCAGGGTAAACTAAACTAAAAAAGCCCTGTCAGGAGCAAACATTGGAATATTAATGTCATAAGAATTGATAACAATATCAAGCAAAATGTGTTTTAAATAACATAAAACAAGTATTATATTACATTTCACTTTCAAAGCGTGCACTGGGTGATCGGGGGCCTTAGGTTTTTGCCAGCAGCGAGGGCGACTACCCTGACATGAATTCAAGGCTTCATGGGGGTGTGCAACTGACAGAAAATAAGTACTTTTTTAGGTGAACTACTCCTTTAAATTACCAAAAGTAAGAGTACTCACTAAGCGGGAATGTCCCATTTCAAGTTTTCAAACTGTATAAGAATCATTCCAAAATCATTTGAAAATAGCAGCTCTACTATTTTCAAATTGCCAAAAGTATCCACCTGTTTCCACCAGAATTTACTGTAGTATTATTTGCGGGACACTTCCGGTTAACAGCAGACATACAAGCTCACGCCGCGTCGCAGTTGCAGCCGCTGTGAGCTTGTAGATCACACTCGGCTGCGGTGCCAGAAGCTGCCTGCACCTTCTGCCCAATGCACGATGGGACTTTGGAAAGTTGTGGATATAGAGCAGAATTGGTTAATCATTAATGCATGAATTGGTTAATGCATGTGTTGTGTGGGGCAGCATTGGCTCAGGGGTAGAGAAACAATTGATTCTATGGGAAAGATTACACATCAATCTCTGAAAATGTTGTCTTCTTCGAGTCCTTTGCAATCTTAGATGTCGTTCTGCCAGTGTCTGGAGCAGGACACAGCCGATGGAGTCGGCTCAGCCAGGTCCCGGGGGCTGCACCGAGGGGCGTTGTCGCATTCCAGCAGGTGGGCCATTGTCTGTACTGCTCCACAGCCTGAACATGTTGTAAAAGTAAATAGTCTTGAAACTTTCATACATTTCTTGAAACTTTCATATATTCTAAATACATTGCACATTCAGTGAATTATTCCAAATATTTTTTGTAAAAAAAAAATGATGGCATACAGCTCATGAATATCAAAAGTCCATATTTCAAAATATTACAGTATTACACGAGACCACTCAAAACAAGGATTTATAATAGAGAAATGTCAACACAATATAAACATTTTCTGAGATTGATCTGTAATGGCCGATTTCTTTTTTTGTGTGGCACCAGTAGTCTCGCGTAGCCAGACAACCATTCCACAATCTCCGATTGCTATATAGAGTCTGGAATGGTAGCTCCCGAACGGCGAGTATCGGAAGTAGCCGCTGCTGCAGTGAACTGTAGTCCCACTGGAAACATAACAGAAACACAATAGCTCAGACAAAGTCATTCGAGGGGCCTATTCTTGTTATGAGTGTATAGTTTAAGAAAACGTTTGAAAACATCATGGAGGTAACACCAATAACACCAGAGAAAGACACAACGCCCCCAGAAATGTTGAGAGGAGACTTGACGCTTCCAGTAGGACTTAGGGTTATTGTTACTGCACCAAGGGAGCGGTTGCGTCACATCCGTTTTATCTCGCACTCATCGTTTCTATTTCCGTTTGCCAGACTGTATGCCGGAAGCATTTGCCCAAATCGCAGAGGCAACAGTCTGGCCTCGCGAGACTATGGCACCAGTAAACCACCACGGCCACGGCTATGCCCTCTAGCCGTATTACTACTTCTTTTTACAGTTAGCTTTCCGCAGGTGCCTTCTCAGATCGCACGACTCCACAAAGCCGCTGCCGCACACGACGCACTGGAATGGCCTCTTGTCGCTGTGACCCAGCATGTGTCTCTTCAGGTACTTCCGTGCGGTGAAGGCCCCGGGGCAGAGCGTACAAGCGAAGGGTCTCTCCCCGCTGTGCGTCCTGATGTGCACCGTGAGGAAGACCTTGCGGACGAAGCCTTTCCCGCAAAGCTCGCAGGAGTACGGCCTCTCGCCCGTGTGCGTCCTGGTGTGCAGCATGAGCTCCCCGGACGTGAGGAAGGCTTTCCCGCACTGCGCGCACAAGTGGTTCCTCTCCCCGCTGTGCGTGAGCACGTGCCTCCGGTGAGACTGCCGCGTGAACGTCTTGCCGCAGACGTGGCACGCGCGGCGGCGCGGCCCGTCCTTGCCGTGCGCGGCGCGCATGTGAGCCTGCAGCGCAGCGGGGAGCCAGAAGCCGTGGCCGCAGCGCTCGCAGACGTAGGGCTGGCCTCCCGCCGCCACGCGAGCATGAAGGAGGTCGAGGTGCGTGTCGGCGGAGGCGAGGCGTCCGACACCTGGAAAGACATTACATGGAAAAGTATAAGATCAAAAAGGACGCTTGTTTTCTTTCTGTTTTTTGTTTAACTCAAATTTTTATCCCACAGTTTTTGTAACCCAGTACCCAAGTGTAATCCTGGGCGCTACTCTCCCTCTGCCAACCTGGGGAGCGCAACAAGCTGAGAGCAACAAACTGAGCTCATGCTTCCTTCGATATATTGACAATTCCTTCGACAAAATAGAAAATGTACTAAAATGTCAGGGAAGGACTAGTAGAACTAAGAGGCACGTTGGTTTGGTGGTGCTTGGGCAAAATAGCAGATCTACAAGCTCACAACAGGTCACGCTGCGACACTTTATGAGCTTGTAGATCGGCTATTTTTGCGTGGAAGCACAGAGTTATAACCTCCATCTTTACCAACGATCAGGGGATCGAACATCGAACATACTGGAGATAAATATTCTGTGACTACTTGAAAAGATGAGGAAAAACTAAAAATAACTGGCAGGGGTGAACTATTTATTAATTTAATCTAACAGTAAATTAGTTAATTTTAAATTAAATGGTCATGTTATGAAGTCATGTAAAGCATACTGTACACGATATTGAACTTTGGAAGCCCTCGTTTTCTATAACGCAATGTCCTGCTGCCTCCTGCATTATGTGACATTTAGAGAACACAGGACCCAGGACCGCTGAGTCATTTCCAACAAGTGTTTCTAAACTCCAATTCTTAGAAAAAAACTGCAAACAGAATGTCTTGACAGAAAGTAGCTCATAACATGTATACGTGGATCTTTATGAAACAGACACTTTGCAGATAGAAAGAGGATAATTCAATCTTCCCAAAGAGCCGCAATATTGGTGGGATTAACGTCGTTTAACTCTATCAGATACAGTACTTTTCTGTTTGGATGCCAATGGTTGGTGTTGCAACTCTAGATTCAACATATTTAAAAAAAGCTAGAGTTGCAATTTGGGGCTAACTGTAAACAAGCCATTATACTTTCTTGGGTTTAAAATAAACCAAGAAAGCACTATGACTAGTTTACATTGGGTTACTTTGTACTCAATTCACTGACAAGTTTAAGTCGTCAGCTTTCATTAAGTGGGGATGTTGTTTTACCTGAGTTCTCGATGTCGACCACCGCAGCATCATCGGTGGCGTACTCCTCTCTCTCACCGTCAACGTTATTAAGCGGCAACGGCCGAGCGACGGACGGCCTCTTCTTCTTGTCTCCGAGTATGACGTCCAGCTGCTCGTAAAACTGGGAACCGTCGATCCGTCCCGCCGCTGCTGCCCTGCTTTTGTCGCCGCCAGCGTCTTTTATCTTTCTATACGTGTTCTTCAGATCCTTGACTTTCCTCTGGCACTGCCGCCAGGACCTGGTGAAGCCCTGTTCCGCCATGCCGCGAGATATGTCTTCGTACAACGACTTTTTTAATTTGCTCCTCCTGCCTTTTCCAAGAAGCGTGTCCTGCATGGAGGCGTCCTCCCACAGCGACAGGAGACACTGATGCCCTGGTGGGGGGAAGCAACCGACACCTGGAAAGACATTACACAGAAAAAAACGACCGGTGATCGAAACGGGCGATTATCAACCTCGATATTATATATATTTTTTAATTATAGCACTCCCCTCCCCTCACGGTCAAAAACATCCCTCTAAGCAATGAATGTCAACATAAACACTGGAACAGAGCTAAAATACAGCCAGGGGGAGGCCTATAAAAAGCTAATATATATAGTCTTAAAGTATAGTTTCCCTTTTATTACTTGCGCCAGCAGAGCGTGCAAGTACTGCTTTCGGCTGCCTATGTAGGTAGGTAGGTAGGTAGCCATGTGTGTTTTAAGCCCGTAGCCCAATCAGGGACCAGCAATTCTGGCTAAATTATCATTAACAGCCAATGAGGGACAAGCATTCCTGGTGATCAATGTCACTGGCATCACCCCTCATGGCACGCTCTGCAGACGCACAAGTAGGCCCTACATGGCCTACTTTTGCACAAAGGGGCAAGTTGGCACCTCGACAGAGTGCAGTTCTAGTTTAAGTTGTACTGGTTTATTTGATTAGTTTATTATTATTTAATTAATTTCATTATTATGTATTATTTTTTTACAGGGAAATTATATATTTTAATGAATAAATAAATTTTAATCTGCTCATAATATCGGTACATTTGTACTGTACACTCTTCGAGTTACAGATCCACGAGGGTCCATTTGGTTCCTAACCATCTATCATTTCTGGAACTCCCTCAAGGACCGCTGGGGGGTCCCCGGACCCCACTTAGATATAATACCAATGGTATAAAGGGCTATGTTTTACTCACCTGTGTTCTCACTGTGGATCACCGCCGCATCATCGGTGGCGTCATCATCTCTCTCACTGTCGTCGTTATTAAGCGGCGACGGCTTCTTCTTGTCTCCGAGTATGACGTCCAGCAGCTCGTAGAACTGGTAACCGTCGATTCGTCCCGGCGCTGCTGCCCCTCTCTTGTTGCCGTCTTTTATCTTTCTATACGTGTTCTTCAGATCATTTACTTTCCTCTGACACTGCTGCCAGGACCTGGTGAAGCCCTGTTCCGCCATGCCGCGAGATATGTCTTCATACAGCGCCCTCTTCAGGTGGTTCTCCCTGCATATAGGCCAGTCACAATTATTACATGATTATCTAAAGGCAATTATTTTGTCATAATCGATTACATATTGAAAAATGTTCATATATTTTTCGACTTATGGGCAGTCTCCATATTTTCAAACGAGGAATTACTATTCACAGTGGCGTAAAGTAACTAAAGACCCTTTTCGACTGTAGCTTTAGCACCACACCACACTACACCACACCGCACCACATAAAAATATCTACATTTTCCATTACACAAAAGTACCCCTATCGGTAAGAAACAAATTGAGCCTTTTGTGATTATACAATATAAATTTGTAACTATCCTAAATTATAATACACTATAATGGATTATAACTGTGATTATAATACACTTTCAAGTATTAGTGTATTACTATGATAATTATAATACATTATAATAGATTATGATAGTGGTTATAACACAATAGAATCTATTATCATGTATTACAAATATATCCAGGTGGTCTAAATGAAAAGTCAGTGAGTGATCAGTCATTATGAAGTGTTGGCATTGTTTGGCCTAGCTCAGACCTACTCTAGATTGGATACTTTTTAGTACCACGTTTAGTACCGCTTTCACACCACTCTACCCAGGTCCTTGTAGTGGAACGCCTGGCACAAGTGGGCGGTGTGGTGTGGAGTTGGGCCAGTGGAAAAGGGGCTTAAGTAAGTAGTTACTGTACTTGTCTTAAAGGCCCGCTGACACGCCCCGAATTTATAATAGTATGATACAGTAGGTCACGTGGGCTCTCTGAAAACGGTCTGAAACAGTCTGAAACTCATGTCACAGTGTAATCTGCCCCTCGCCCCCCCAACAACAGCTGACCAGTACGTAGTCTAAGTACAGTCAATTCATTTGATTGGCTTCTAATTGCACATTCTCATAATGACATCATAAACAATATTAACTCATATTTTAAGATTACTTTTTTACTGGGTGACAGTACCCCTTTAAGTACAACTGTGAGGTATATATACTTTACATCTACTTTTAAGGTTCAAGAAAATGTACTTTTACACAATTTCTATTCTTGTTTTTTATCTGTATATTCCTACCAGTGTTTATTTGTCATGTAAAATGTCATAATAATGGTGACAGCCTACCTGTATATTGCTATCAGAGTGTGCTGTACAGAGGGCTCCCCCCACAGCGCTAGGAGACTCTCCACCTCTCCGTCTCTCCACTTCTTGAAGCGGTTGACGCTGCTGCTGCTGCTCATCATGTCTGCTTCTGTGAAACTCTCTGCTTCCATGGAGCAGCTCAGCTGTTTGTTTTGTTTACCTTTTGTGTGCGATCCTCGCGCTCTGTGATGACGTCAGAGAGGCAGCAGTCGCGCTGCAAGTGACGTTTTGGGCAGGGATTATCTATTCTGCATCTAGCTTGAGGCAAGACAAATTCAGACTAGTGAACATTTTTAACTAACATCTTTGTTTCTGGGTCTGGGGGTCCCTGGAACAAACTATTTTGAGATGGGGGTCCGCGGCAAAATACAAGGACATCCGATTTGATATGTATTCGGCCGCAGACCCCCATCTCAAAATATTTTGTTCCAGGGACCCCCCAGAAGCAAGTAGCCTATTTGAGTTCAAAATATTCACTCTGAATGTGGGTCTTGCCTTGTGCTAGATGCAGAATAGATACACGCCTCCCTCTTTCCCAGGTGTTTCGCCCAGGTGGGCGGGGTTTTGAGGTTAGGTTTAGGCTAAAAAGGAACTTCTGGGAACTCAGATTTATAGGTTTAGGCATGCATAACATAAGATGAGTCCTTCATTTATGACACTTTACAACACATTTAAAACTCAATACTGTCCGTAATTGCTTTAGGCTGTGATTGTCAATAATATTTACATTAATCTGTTTGTTTTCATTTCTGTTTAAGTTAGGGTATAATATTCAATACATTGAAATTATATTCTGTATTTACTTTGCATATTTCTTATGTTTTCCCTTATGTTTTACTAATTTTATTTTCCATTCCATCTCCCTTTGAGAACCGTGAGAAAGCACTCATGCGTTCGCTTAATAATCAAGAGAATATCTACTTTGTTATTGACTTTTCCCTGTCCCAGCAACACGCTCTCGCTGGATCTAGCACCAGCAAGACTCTCTAATCGGGAGATAAAGGACTGTCACGTTGCATACACAAACTTTAGAAGGCAATGGTAGCCAATCAGGAGGGAATATGGGAAATGGGAAAGATCCAGGGCCGGACTGGGACCCAAAATCTGACCGGGAATCATATACCATATAGACTGACAGTCACACGACAGCACTCTTAAACTGAGTCACACAATAACACGTTTAAAATGACAGTCACAAAACAACACTATTAAAATGACAGTCACACAACAACACTCAAAACCACCATGACAACAGACTGCCCCACACAGTCCTACATTCCAGTACTTTTCTCTAATCATTCTCTACCCTCATCATAGTGTGTCCTGTCCTATATTCTGTCAAACAATCCATGAATTGAATACCAAGGACCTCCAAAGTAAACATGACTGTAAAAGGACTTATTTGGGGTGTTTTTAGAATGATAACATCCAGACTATCATACCTCAAGTGGCAGTCTCAAAGCTTTTCAGGCTGCCTGCAAGGCTGCAACCTGTGGATGTATTTTTGGCCAGACCAACCAAATATGTTGTGCAGTAAGATTAGCAATTTACATTTTCATTACCAGTAAAAACAAAGGTTAAAACATTAGTTAATTAACTTCTCTATTCATTTTGGTCAGAGGTCATCAATAGTATTTCCCTTGTCACTGGTGTCATGTTACTGAGCCAGGCCAGCTAGCGCAGAGCTCGGCTCGGCTGCCACACAGAGCCACTGTGTGAATTTAATTAACTGAGTTTTTGCACAAGTAAAGCGCAATCAAGCGATGCACTGCACTGGCTGTAGCTGGCCTGAGGCTAGGGGAATTTTATTTGAAAAAAAAAAACGGCCAATCCGGGCCTGGACAGATCCATGTTGATGACATGACTGTTGAGTACTGTGTACCGCTTTGCGTGATTTTAGGCCAAAATCTGTGTGTTTTGCAAGAATTGGCCTCATGGTGGCGCTAGAAGAGGGCCTAGCCCCATATAGAACCTCACCCGTCGCTGCATACTGTTGTGCTCCGAGATGAGGTCCTAGAAACATGGCCTCTGGAATCTTGCGACAGCCTCCACATCACAGTTGGAAAACACACAAAACGAAATTTTGTCCAAAAAGTATTTGGACAAAATGCAGCGACGGGTGAGCGACGGGTGAGGTTCTATATGGGGCTAGAAGAGGGCCATGTGAGAAATCAGGGCTGGAGGTTGTGATTTGCCATCCAAGGAGTGTGTGTGCAACGTTTGGCATCGATAGGGCCAACAACAGTGGCAGAGATAAGGGTAGTGTGACATGACAGACGGACGGACGGACGGACGGGCAGCCGGTGGAGCTTTTCATAGTAACTTGCGACCTGACGGTTGCAACCAGTACACAGGACGTGGGCGAGCTTTCTGTCAGACGCCTGCACCCACTTAGGAGACCATTTGCCTCTATAGTGGCTCCAATTGAGAACATGCACATGATGTATGCTATATTAAAAATCTTTGCTTTCGGTAAATGTGCTGCTTTTTTTCCCCCTCACAGCACCCCCAGAACTACAGAAAATGAATGGCTTGGCTATGGCAACAGATTTGTTAATGTACAGAAAAAAATATGTAGGCCTACACTATATTTAGGTGTAACATATTTATGTAGCCCTAAATGAAGCCCTTTTCAGCGCCGTGTTTCTTAGAAATTAACATGGAAATGAATCAAATGAATACTATTGGCTGGAGGGCGGGTCTTCACTCTGTGGAAGTTGGAACCAGTAAAAATCCTAGAAACAGAAAATCCTACTTTATCATATTTTTTTTACTTTAAGACTTTAAACTAGCGAATGAAAACAAAGTGTTAATGAAAAGTTCGCCAAATCCTCATAGACTTAGTAATAGTGACATCTATTGGGCCATTAGCAGGAACAGCAACTTCACCTAGAACCCTGTAGTGCAGGGGTGGGCAACTTTGATGATGGCGAGGGCCGCTATATTTCCACCTTCACTCCAGAGGACCACATTGCATATTGCTACGTCCTACTTTGTCATTCTAGAATCTCATACAAAAGAAGCAAAAAACAGCAGATCTACAAGCTCGAGCTTGTAGTTCGGCTATTTTTTTGCTTCTTTTGAATTGGAATCCTGAATAATTTTGTTATTTTGATTTAATTTCAAACATATTTAATGATATACTCATGTTAACTTTATGAACTTGAATACAAATACATTGGACATAAAAAAAAAAAAAAAACAATTTAATACTACTATACTATAGTCATTAAGCTACTAATATAGACTGACGGAATTAAAGCAGGTCATGTTTGGAATTATAACAGCTGAAATCAATAATATATCAGTATTACGGTATTAACCTGTGGGCCGCATTAAGTGAAGGTTGGGGCCGCATGCTGTAGTGGCTTCTTTTACAGCGAACAAAACTTGCCCCTTGTTTCATGGTCCAGTTTTATACACATGACATCACTCTGGTTGAAGGCACACACTCACTGTTTATTTTACACATACAGGATATGATGGTTGAAGAAGACCAAACATTCAGCATCATTTGCAACGGCTGAACATGTATCTAGTGCTGTGTGCGTGCATGCGTGCACGTGTGCATGTAAGTGCGCGTGCAGTCATGTCTGCAGCATGAGTGCTTGGAGCTGGGTGACTAATCTGGCAGCCGGTTGGCTGATGGGGTAGTGATGTAACAACCTCTCCTTGAGACACGCCCCCTTCACATAGTACCTGAAAAACATCGAGAAAGAAGATGAAGAGACACTTTATTGTCCGTTATATCAGCCTTCTGTTTTACACACCATTATAATGTTCTTATTTTGACCATAACACCCAATTACTGAACGTCAAGTCTCAAACTCAAGTGTACAAATGGAACCAAATGCACTCGCAAGGGTCCATTAATTTGGTTCCATTCTACAAGTTCCTTCTAAATCAGTGATTCTCAAACCTTTTCATGCCAAGGCAAGGACCCCCAAAATGATATGCATTTTATTTAATCTTTCACGATTTTGTAACCCATTTTCCACTCAGTGCCAATTGCCTAAGCTGTAATCCTGGGCTCTGCTCTCCCTCTGCCAACCTGGGGAGGGCCCTGAAATGAGCATGCTTCCTTCAGTGCATGAGGAGTGAGCAGGCCGCTTCTTATGTAAGCTTGTAGATCGGCTATTTTCAGCACTAACCTGAACTCCTCTCTGAAGCTCTTCTTCAGGTGTTCGGCCAGCGGTCCTCCATGCTGAAGACAGACCACCAGCACCCTGCAGCGCTGGAATAGCAGCACAGCCTGCGCCGGGCTCAGCGGGGGCGCCCCCTGGTGGTCACCGTCAGACCACACCCTGACCACCTGTTGGGCCTGGTAGTCCAGGAAACTATGCTGGAGAGGGGGGAGATGGATAAAGGGAGATGGGGGAAAAAGATTAAGAGAGCAAGGGGCGGGGGTGAGAGATAGATAGTGAGAGATGGAAAGAGGGGAGTAGATGGATAAAGAGAGAGAGAGGGAAGGAGAGAGGGGATGGGGGATTTTTTTTTTTCTATAATTCTCTTTAACTGCTGTGCTGCATCTGGGTGACTGATTTAAACCCTTTGGATAATAAAGGTATCTATCTATCTATCTATCTATCTATCTATCTATCTATCTATCTATCTATCTATCTATCTATTTATCTATCTATCTATCTATCTATCTATCTATCTGTATTATGGGTCAGTGGTTCTCAAACATTTTCATGTCAAGGACCTCCAAACATATGTATTAATTTGACCACAGATGCCCATCTGAAAAGCTTTCCATGGGAGCCCCATAAGATAAGATATGTCAACATTTAGCTAGGGATCCCCTGGAACTACGTACTGTGCACCCCAAGGAACCCTTGTTCATACATGGGCAACTGACGGCCCGGGGGCCACATGCGGCCCCTCACCTTCACTTTACACTTAACCTTTAGGTTAATATGGGAATACTGATATAGTATTGATTTCAATACCAAACATGGTTGACAGACAGAAAAGCACAGGAGTTACCAGGTGTGGATGAGGTTGTAGAACTCTGAGGATCCAACCCAGTCAGGAAGTTCTCCACCGAGGAGCACCTACTGACCTGATGAACTCACACACACACACACACACGCACACGCACACACGCACACGCACACGCACACGCACACACACACACACACACACACACAAACACACACACACACCATCAGTTGTATTGTCACATCACAAAAGTTTACGGGTGTTAAGAAATGGGTGAAATTATTTTGTTCTGAAAACTCAATCATTTGTAGTATTCAGTGTGTGTGTGTGTGTGTGTGTGCGTGCGTGCGTGCGTGCGTGCGTGCGTGCGTGTGTGTGTGTGTGTGTGTGTGTAGAACCTCACCTCCTGGCCTAAGAGCACCAACTCAAATAACAGAGAACAAGCAGCATCCTGATACTGAGAGAGAGAGAGAGAGAGAGAGAGAGAGAGAGAGAGAGAGAGAGAGAGAGAGAGAGAGAGAGAGAGAGAGAGAGAGAGAGAGAGAGAGAGAGAGAGAGGAGTTTCAATGTCACATAACATACATTACAGTAAATACTGGTCAACAGTAGTTTAAGTACTGTACATGAGCCATAGCATTCCCTGGCTGTCACAGTAGCAAACATCCGAAATAGTCAAAGATTGGCTATTTTTGCCAGATGTCTAGATCGGTTATTGTCCGTCAAAGATATTTGGTGTAGAGGTGGGGAAAAAAGGAATATAGCGAGTGATAGGACCTAGTATTACTCGCTGTGATTTGCTACTGTTTTTATGGATGTAATGCTGTTGCTGGTTGATGTTTAATTGGGAAACACTTTGGGTCAATGACTGTTGTTTTTAAATGTGTTGTATGAATGAAGATGATGTCTAAACTCGGAGTGGACAGACAGACAGAGAGACAGACAGACAGACAGCTGTCTCACCTCAGCGCTCAGAGCAGAGTTGTGGCAGCAGTGAGGATCACAGACCAACGCTAGCAGCATTCTGCTGGTCAGACCACCGCTGTAAAAAATAACAGTAATTCATTTTACTGTGGGTTCCAGTCCACCGTGGTGCATCCGGCTTTGTCAGGCGTCTATGCGAACACAATCGATCCGTGTTCGGGGAAGGGAAGCCGGGCGGGGAGGAGAGGGATAATTATCACAGCACATACTCCTACGGGCAGGGGGTCGGAGGCCCTACGTCCTCCCGGTGGGGGCTCCTCACTGGCAGGTGAGTCAGTATATTATAGAATACAACAGCACTGACAACTGCTGTTGTGTGAAATGTGCGTATTAATTAACTCATTTACTGCTATTGATGTTGTTTTCTGCCACGATGTCCTTAGCTTTTAACGTGGGCGCATGCAAAACAACAGTCCTCTGTGATAATCCATGCGACCATGTCTGCACTACAGCTACTAGCGTACACAAAGAAGTATTGCGTTGGAGTTGCATCCCCAATGCAAGTGTTGTCCCGCCCCGTTTCCGGTTCACATGCATCCGTATCTGGTCCCAAATGGAAGTGCTGTCTCTAGAGTGTTAAAAAACAGTGGATGGGCGATCATACTTTTTATTGTTTTATAGCGATTACAGCATATTAAATTCTCAGGTTCCTCGGGCCTGGCGGAGAGAGACAGCAGCATTTTTTCGGGTTCCTCGGGTTGTGGCAGTAATGTGTTAACTTCATTGGGGAGAAAAAAAGGGGGAAAAACAAATATAATAAAACAAATGAGATTATGAAGAACAAAAGGGCTGCTCTGTTGGACTGAAGGGAAGTTAGTTAGTTAGTTAGTTTCATTTATTTGTCCACAATGTGGAGATTTGTCTTTTGTCTCATATCTCATATACATTTACAACATTAAAACAGATAACAGCAACAAACAATTACACACAATGACACAAAGCATCTTTACGGCAACCAGGAAGGACAACAATGGTATGTGTTGGAAAAAACAGGCAGATCAGCGAGACATGACTTCATTCATTGCCTTAACGGCATTAGGAATGAATGAATTTTTAAAAATATTACGGCTACGGTGTGCCCAAGCTGTTCTATAGCGTCTACCAGAGGGAAGTAAATCGAACTCCCTATGGAGTGGGTGAGAGGGATCATTTATTATCTTGACAGCTTTTTTACTAACCACTTCATTGTAGATACAACTTAATAGTTTTTGTTTTTTCCCTAAAGGGGGAAAAAACAGTCTAAAGACAGAAAGAGCGACAGAACAACAGACAGGCAGACTCACTTCTTGCAGGTCAGCATGGTGTGTCTACTTGGTTCCACCTCTGTTTCTCTGAACATGAGAGCCAGAGTCTGAACCACCACAGTGCACAATCTGTAACACACGCACGCACGCACGCACGCACGCACGCACGCACACACACAATATGTAGGTTAAATATGACGTTAACAATGACGTTACTACTGTATTATTATTAAATTAGAATGCTTACAGTATATAGCATGATGGAGGACCTGACGATGGAAGAGATATTTTGATATCAAATCCACTATTCTGTCATGCCTACATATGTAGAGTCCCCTGTATACAGTACATGGCACCCATTTAAGATGTTGGACATGGTTTCAGCTATCTGTTTGTGACCAAGATGTATACAGTGAGGAGGAATGATTGTCTGGAAACCAGATGGCGAGATTACGTAAAACCTGCAACCTCGCCTTCAGAGTAAAGACAACAATGCACTATAGTAAATTATTTTTAACAGAGTCAGAGACAGAATGGTCCACAGCATTGAGACATGCATTCTTCCCTTGCAGTGCAATGTTGCAGCTACCTTTGCTGTTGTGCCCATAGGAGGCGACCTGGAGCATTATTCAGTGGAAGTTGGTGTTCTGTTCCACATATAGTCATAGTTGCTCTGACAGAGATACTGAGGTCAGATATAAAGTCCTCTGAGACAGCCATCACCTCAGAGTTAGACCTTACCCACTATACTGGGTTCAGAGTTAGACCCTACCCACTGCCCACTATACTGGGTTCAGAGTTAGACCATACCCACTCCAAGGTAACTTCAGACCAGCAGCACAGATGGTTTAACACACACACTTACAGTAGCTGATCTTCAGTGTTGACACATTTAGGACTGTCATCTGTACAGCTGTGGAGAGCGCCCTCTAGTGTCTGGACCAGGAACAGACACAGGTCACTGGACTGGGAAAAACAACAACAGAGAAGTGAATTAAATATATATATAAAAAATAAAGAACTAGCCAAATAGTGGTGGCACAACCACTGGCATCACCAGGAATGCTGGTCCCTGAATGGGCTACGGCTACCTACCTACCTACCTACCTAGCTACCTAGCTACCTACCTACCTACCTACCTAGCTACCTACCTACCTACCTACCTACCTACCTACCTAGCTACCTACCTACCTACCTACCTACCTACCTACCTACACAGCCGAACGCAGTACTTGCGTGCTCTGCTGGCGCAAGTAAATACAGAGAGAGAGAGAGAGAGAGAGAGAGTGCGTGTTCGCACGCAGATGTTCGTTAGTGGTGGGTCGTTCATGATCGATTAGTTCAAAAGAACTGTTATACTTGCCGTGAACAGGAACAAAATCGTTCACTTCCTGAAACTGTTACGTGCACGCTTTCTTCCATTTCCCCCGTCCCCTACTCCCCATACACAGGACAGGAGGGCGGGCTGTACGCGCAAGTAATAATACCGCTCCCATGACGGTGTTTTTTTACTAGACACTATCACCACTGAACGGTGAAAGTGAACGAATCATTTGGACGGATCGTTGCCGAGTGTGAACACGAAAATGGAAACAACGTTCTTAGGGCAGCAGTGTGTGTGTGTGTGTGTGTGTGTGTGTGTGTGTGTGTGTGTGTGTGTGTGTGTGTGTGTGTGTGTGTGTGTGTGTGTGCGTGTGCGTGTGCTAACCCTCCAGAACAGCGTCCTCAGCATCAGGTCTCTCAGGGCAGCAGTGACAGTGTGCAGCTCCTGCAGCAGCAGAAACACACTCTCCACACTGTTGTTCTCCTGAAGCAGCTCTCCTCTCAGCTGACTGAAGAGATGACACGTCCTCTCCCAGCTACACACACACACACACACACACACACACACACACACACACACACACACACACACACACACACACACACACACACACACACGGTAAATGGTGCATTTATATAGCGCTTTTTATCCAAGGCGCTTTACAGAGATTGTGCATTACATTCACCCATTCACCCATTCACACACACACGTTCATACACAGATGGCAGAGGAAACCATGCAAGGCACCAACCTGCTCACCGGGAGCAACACACTTTTATTACCATCTGTAATAATTTTAGTGCTGTCCGAGTTAACTAAATTAATCGCAATTAACTCACCGTTATGTTAATCGCGATTAATTATTTTAATCGCAATTAATCGCATATTTACAAACATTGGCTACAATATCGGCTATATTGGCTAAAAGGTCCATCCCTGTTGATGTAACAAAAATACAAAGTATAATTAAAGCATAAAGGTGGACACAACAGTAATCATTTAGCAGATCCATCCATCAGCTGCAGTCTGTTTAATGCAATTAATTATGATTTATTCAGGTTTTTAATTGATTTAGAATAAAAGATTAACATACTTTTGCATAAATCCAGCAAATATTTACACTTCCAAGTTAATAGGGCCACAAAAGACTTGAAAGATATCCCTCTAAGTTACTTTGTGACCTGATAAAAGCTGATGACTTATTTGCGATTAATCGCGCGATTAACTACATAAATCATGCGATTAATCGCGATTAAAATATTTAATCGTTGGACACCACTAAATAATTTACAAGCTCTCAACATGCCGCTTGGCATCACGTAGAGATCTTGTAGATCCACTGTTTTTGCTATTTTAAGAAAAGGAGCTATGTTTACTTATTTTCTTTTTTCTCTGCATATCTTTGTGAAGTTCCTCCTCTGAGGGCAGCATCCTCTGGATGGTGGCCATGCGCTGCACTTCTCCTTCACCTTCATCATCATCTTCATCATCTTCGTCATCATCCTCTTCTTCTCGCTGGCCTCTGATACAATCAGAGAGAGAGAGAGAGAGAGAGAGAGAGAGAGAGAGAGAGAGAGAGAGAGAGAGAGAGAGGTGGATGTAAAGTATAGTCACAACATGCTTTACAGGTAAAAAGAAAATATTTATTTAAACATCAATCCCCAGATTCCCCACTGTACCACCGATGTCTCGAATATGTTTATGATTTAATGTTTCCATAAAACAGTCTTAGGCTACAGTGCAACAGCACTTGTAATGCAAAAAAAAAAAAAAAAAAAAACGTTCCACGTTATGTCACAAGAGGGCAGTGTTAGCTAAGAGTTTCATTTGAACCTTTTTTCCTTTTGACAGTAAGAGCAATAACTCAAGAGTATTGCTGACCTTGTTGGCAATAAAATAATTAGCCCTATTCACGACCCGCCCACTCAGCATCCCCCGGGTGCTGAAGTCACGTTTTGAAGGGGAAAATCCTACTATAAGCCTATAGAGTTAACACAGAAATCGCAAATGTAATGCAATTTTCGAATAGTAAAGTATAAAATAGGGTTAGCATGATCAAGAACACATGATAGTAAAAGGCACAAAGCATTATAATTTACTTTACCGTTCGAAATAATGATTTGTTGGCTTTAAGTCCAGCTATTTCTGTTATAGTTTCCCCTTCTAAAATGATGTCAGCACCCGGGGGATGCTGAGAAATTATCTGGGTGGGCGGGTCGTGAATAGGGCTAATAACAGCATCAAAATATGGCCCTTAGGGCGTCTTACTGGTAATATGATACATGTAGCCAGGTACAGTAGGTGTGTATAAAATACAGGGGCGTAGCCACGGGTGGGCCTGACTAGGCCTAGGCCCACCCATTTCGTTTTTTTTTTATAATATATTAAGTTATGTATTAAGTATTTTGATAATAGTCACATCCTTACAACAACAAAAATAACAACATCATCATGTGGACGCTAGTGATATTATATATAATATATAATGTGCACCAAGCGTCCTTCCCTGCTCGCAGCCAAGCATGTCTAGAGGGTCACCAGCCTATTCGCCTATAACCTATTCGCCTTGATGGATTTGGTCTTTTCGCGTGGCACTTTCCAGGCCTGTCTGGTCGATTCACCACAGTTGAAAAGCCATTTCGCCTACCCTCAGTCCCTCAGAATGTCCATGTTTGCCTCACCTGTCTGCTGTCGGTGACCATTACACTATCCTATGACTCCATAGAAATCAAATTAATACAGATTAGAGCTATTGGAATCAGATGCCGCTCTCTCTCTCTCTCTCTCTGGCACAGAGCAGAGGAGAGCGCACCAGAACCAGACACAGAAAGTTTATGCTTGCGGGGGGATCTGCATGCCTCCCACCAGAACAATTTTGCTGGATATCCTATATATATTTTACAAACCTTCTTCACCATAAAGCAGCAATAGTAGGCTATCTTCCAAATCAAATGTTATGATGTATATCAGGAGGAAATCATGACTCATGACCTTGCGCAGCAGTGCACGTATCAATTAATTCATTATTTTGACACTGATTCCAAAGCTCTAATCTGTATGTCTATGCTTTTAATATATTTTATTAAAATATATTAAAAACTTTTCACAAAATGTAGGTGTCTATAAATAATACTGAGTATGAGAGCTGAAGGAATAGGTGTACTACTTAATAAAGAGATACTTCACTTTAAAACTGTTCTGTGGAGATTTAACTTAATTTTGTGTTTCACCCCAGTCATTTTTTTTAAGTGGCTTCTCGCTTGGTTCAATATTTAAATATTTCATATTCCCTTTTATCAGTCAATGCCCCTCTCCAATATAAACTAGTTTAATCTTTTATACACATATAAAATAGTTCAATCAGGGGTCATCGCTATGCTGGCTTGTGGTGGAAAATGTCAAAATTCATACAAAATGAGCGGACAATAATATTGAAAAACTTAACAAGAGGCCAGTAACTCTGAGTGTACAAATTGGTCCATTTGGTTCCATTTGTACCCTCTCAGAGTTATGGTGCTCTAGTCCACTAGTACTAGTGGACTCCTAATATGCCATAGTGTCGTAGTAAATCAGTGTCATTCATATTCTGAAGAAAACCTGTAGACTTGACATTCAGTAATTGGGACGTTTGATCAAAATAAGAACATTGTAATAGTGTTTAAAGGACAACTTAAGTTTTTTACAACAAGGGTTCATATTTTGGATAGTCATAATAGAGAAAAGAAAAGATGAGTGTTAAAATGTTTTCATTACTTCTTTCTATCGTTTTAGTGATTTTAACTATTTTGATTTGTGGCTAAATATGTACTTTTAGACACAATAAGTCCATTCCCAAGATGCACCGAAATCTTTCATGGGCAGATGTGACTTATGGGGGCTGGTGTAAATAGTAACAAAGAAATTGTCAGCTTATTGTGTCTACAAAGACATATTTAGCAACTTGTACGCATGCCCCAACCACTGAAATCTAAATACTAAAATTGCTAAAACAATAGAAAGCAGTAAATGAAAACATTTTAACACTCATCTTTTCTTTTCTATAATGACTAAGGGGCAGTGCTCCTTTTATAGTGGAGTGCACTTATGTGTCAAAGCCTGATTTTTTAACCTCTCATTTAAAATGATTTGAGCGATGGGGAACTACGGAAGCCATCAAGCGGATGGTCCAGAGCATCTGTTGCATGGTGGACAGCGTTAGAGCCAGTGGCGGCTCCAGGAAAAAAATAACAAGGGGGCCTTACATTTTCCAAAGAAGGGCACTTTATTTTTCAACACACCCTTATATAGCAAGCCGATTCTTTGCTGCTTTTTGAGCCAAGCTAGTAATGTCCATCACAAGTTTTCCTCACTGATAAGATTTTAATTTCCGTGCTGCATGCACAACAACATAAGAATAGACATCAAAACAAAACCAACTCGGTGCAGTGACAGTAAAGGCTACCTTTTATTACTGCATTTTCATTAAACTAGTAATTACTTTGAAAAAATATATGTATTTATAATAATCACAATGAACATAAAAAGAACATATATAATTAACACCTGCAAAACATCTTAAAATAATAGTGGGGTATGGCACAAAGTCTAATCTGGATGGGCATTGCCCCCCAGTGCCCCCCTTGTGGAGCCGCCTATGGTTAGAGCCTCTGACCCTGTGCTTGGCGCACTGCTAAAAGACTCCACAGATTAAAGACGAGTTACTTCAAAGACCAGAGGAGGCTGCTGGGTCAATGCTGACATTACTAGCATGTGAGAAGTGATTTTGTGAAGATGAAGAAAACAGAGAGGCAGAGCCTGCATGTAGCCAGCACCTCATCTCAACACATGAAAACACCTGCTGAAGTAAAGGACAGTGGAACATCACAACCAACAAGTGTCCACCATGTGTACACTCTGCCAGTTCTTATATGTTTTGAATCTGGCACTGAAGACGGTGATGATGAAAGCAGCGAGGCAGAGCCTGTAGCCAGCACCTCAACTGAAGGTGCCGATGTTGAAGGTCCAGGGGGAGGGCCTCTCTGGACTGTGTGGGGAAACTATTGTTTTTTTTTTTAAAGAACGCCGACACGACTTCAAACAAACATGGATATGGGCGAAAATACATTGAAAAGTATTTTGATACAAAATACAAATACTGGGTCAAAAAATGTATCAAAATACAAAATATAAATACAGGCCAGAGAAATGTATTTAAGATTCAAATACGTATTTTGTATTTTGAAAATACATAAATACTTTTTATAAAAATTGATGCAATGATTAGTAATTTTATAGATTGACTGCCAAGTATTAAATTAATTGCCTGTCAGAATTTCGAAGAATTTCGAAGAATAAAGTGCCTTCCAGACGATACTCGGTCACCGCTAACTAGTAATTAATTTTCAATGGGAAGCGGGCGGCTATTTTGGCCGTGCGGAGAAGTTTTGGGGCGTGGTGAGGCGAGCGGGCGCGACCCCGTGAAATCCACGCGAGCATGCTCTTTTTTGCATGCATATGCGGGCGGCGAGAGATGGAGTGTGTTCATCTTTGTGAAATACCGTGTGGCGTTTATCACTGAGCGAGACAGCGAGTGTGTTTGTGTCTCACCGCAGTGCGGTAACCGCTGACCCAAGCGGCAGCCATAGCGGTGACCGCGTATCGTGTGGAAGGCACTTAAATTGACCATACTATATGGTGTTTGTCTTGAGCAGGCAGCCTAAATGTTTACCACTGTGTGCCAGTGTGTGAGAACTCAGGTCAGAAGTGCCTTCCACACGATACCGCTCTGCCAGCTTAATTGCGACCGTAGGTCGCATTTACTACCAAAACCTCCACGGGCTGTCTGTGCGTCCGTCAGTCAGTCAGTGAGTCAGTCACACTTTTGCCCTGCTCATATCTCCACAACCGTTGCCCCCATCCATGGCAAATTTTGCACACACACTCCTTGACTGCCAAACTACAACCTCCAAGGACCCCCGGAGTCCCTGGGGGACCCCCAGATGTAAAAAATGACCAAATGTGCTCACACGTCGACGTCACACTTTTTCCCTGCTTATATCTCCGCACCCGTTGACCCGATCCATGCCAGATTTTACACACACACTCCTTGCCTGCCAAACTACAACCTCCAAGGACCCCCCCCCCCCCAGCCCCAGGGACCCCCAGGTCCCTGGGGGACCCCCAGATGTAAAAAATTTCCAAATGCGCAAAAATTACCAAATGACCACCCCAATGGGGCTGCTCACGGGGAATTCCCGGGGACCACCGACTCCTGGTGCTCCAGAACGGATGCAAAAGTGGTTGCGCCCCCAGTGGAGGACCCCCTGCCACTGCAGCGCACATAAAATGCCGTAACTCGGGCTAAGAGCGTCCGGGAGAGCCGGGGCCGGTACCTATTCGTCCGCCAAGGCAACGCGGAGACCCCACCCCTCATTTCTCACATGGCCCTATTCTAGCGCCACCTTCAGGCCGATTTTTTAAACACATTTTTGGACACTGCTCCTACAGTTTTTGCCCTAAAATCACGAATATCACTACACAGCATGTCTACACTCATGTCATCAACATGGATCAGGAAGATTTGGGAAAAACACATTTTTGCCCTATTTGTGGAGATAAGCCACCTACGGTCGCTTATCTCCCGATTAGGGAGTCTTACTGGTAATAATAACTAAACTGCACTCTGTCGAGGTACCAACTTGCGCCTTGTGCACAAGTAGGCCATGTATGTATGGCCTGCTTGTGTGCCAGCAGAGCGCGCCATGAGGTGCGCTCAACACTGGCATCACCATGTGCTACGTGCTTAAACACACACAGCTACCTACCTACCAACCTACATACATACATACGCAGATGAAGGCAGTACTTGCGCGCAAGTAATTCGAAATTGTAATCATAATGCACTTTACTTTTGAAGCATATCAAAGTCAAGTGCTATGGCTGTATCACACACACACACACACACACACACACACACACACACACACACACACACACACACACACACACACACACACACACACACACACAAACCACTTGCAAATTAGATTGAAAGGAAATGTGTCTTTCCCCCTACAGTTTAAACCTTTGTGAATGTTTAAAATGTGTCCATTTGAGAATAAAATTACATTAAAAAGTATTTTGTATTTCAAATACAGAAAATACTAGACCTGAAAGTATTTTGATACAAATGACATCCATTATTTTCCATCCCAGCCAAATACAAATTACAAAATACAAAAAAGTATTTCAAATACGTATTTCAAATACATGTATTTCAAATACTGCCCATCTCTATACGTTGTTACTGTTTATAGGACTGGCGTTTGTTCTTTCGCCGAACGGAAGCGTCTCCGGACAAATACCGACAGGGAGTTGCACGTTTGGCGAGGGCTTCTCCCAGTGTGATTACCAGCAGGACCCCTATGATGACTTTGACCAGACGCACATCAGCACCCACGAGGTGCCAGACATCTCCCCCACACTTGCCACAAGGTCAAGGGGACCCACCATGTGCGTCAAGGGACCCCCATGGTTCAGGAGCTGAGGCACTTGCTGCAGACCAGGGCCCAACGGGGGGGGGGGGGGGGGCTTGGATGCAACTTGGCAGTCTTATCAGTATGAAATCACCCTGGAAGAGCGGTTTCACGGGCAGCCTAGGTGCCCGCACGACCAGGACTATAGTGTGGCACTGGGCTGCTCCAGTGTCCATTGGAACAGCTACACCACCACCAGGGCAAACGGGTTCCTCGCCCTTGCCCCCTGGTCTGCAGCAAGTGCCGGCGGCAAAGAGGGCTCCCCCCCCCGTGGGGCGATGGGGCACTAGTACTACGGGTGCCATCAAGCGCAAGGTCCAGAGTTTTGGTATGACACATGCAAAACATATTGGTTAACTGAAATAACCTTCAGTATTATTACATATTCCTCCTTCTCCTGTTGAAAATGAATAATGCTTTGTTGTGTGTGTCTTCGTGTGTCCTCCCGGGCTTTATGTGATAAGCTGGTGTACAAGTGCAACCCCTATAATTGGTGAATGGACTAAAGTCGCTCCTATTCGAAGAATAGTCCTGTTGACTTTTTTTGTCAACAATACAGTTTGAGCAATAATGAAATAATGTCAATGTTCTGCATATACAAGTATTATTAAAAACGTGTTCTTCTGATTAAGTGATCTACTGCACAATGTTATTGTCTGTTTGTGAACAGACATGTATGTTTTTATTCTCTTAAACATTGAATAATATTAATCTTTAATAAACGTTTGCGTTAAAATGAGCATGTAATAATAAAAGTGATTCCCCCAATGAAGCGATGGGGCACTACGCATGCAATCTTCGTGACTGGCTCCGTGTTGTGGTCAACACAAAGGAAAGCTACGAACTGCGCTACTTCCAGATAAACCAGGACCAAGAGGAGGAAGAAGATGAGGATCAATCGCATGGTCCAGAGGGGGTCCTCCCTATGTTCTCCAGGTTCTATGTTCCCCACTTCCCCCACAAAAAGGTTCTTGTTCCCCACCCACCCTCCCACAAAAAGGTTCTATGTTCCCCGCTCAACCCCAAAAAAGGATCTACTGCATCCATCTGGGCACTAAGAACATGTGGGCAATCCTAATTTAGGTGCCCAGTTGCCCAGATGTCTCCACCCTTAAGTGCCCACTCGTCTAGGTGCCCACTCATCCAAATGCCCAGTCATAACAAAAGTATGGTGTCCAGATGTCCCTAGTGTCCCCTGTCCAACTAGTATTCATAATTTCTCCCCATTATTGTGTTTTGAGTTATTAATAATTAATTAGATTAGTTTCCTGCATTTTTAAGTTGAGAGGGGAACATAGAACCTTTTTTTGTGGGGATAAATGGGGAACATAGGACCTGGGGAACATAGGACCTGGGGAACATAGGATCTGGGGAACATAGGTACGGTCCCGTCCAGAGGATCTGGCACCTGGTGGACAGCGTTAGAGCCTCTGACCATGTGCTTGGTGGCGTACTCGGTCCAAGGGTGCGCCTTTGGGCGGGCGCTCAACATTGTCGGGGAAGCCGCTGCATGATCCATCCCGCATTTTGGTGGCTGCCCTGGAGGAGTTCAATCTTGTGTGGTTCCCCAATGCTAAAGTATCGGGGCAACCGCACGAGGTATGACGCCTACTGGGACTTCCCTGACATGGTCGTGATTCACAGGGTGGGGGACAGCCCCTGTAATAGACACAGGGGCAAGTGGTAACCTGGACCACCAGGGTCCACAACAACCTGGTGGAAAAGAGGGATCCTATATCCATCAACCTGATATATCTGTACCTTAAAGAAGAACAATCTTCGTGACTGGCTCCGTGTTGTGGTCAACACAAAGGAAATCTACGAACTGCGCTACTTCCAGATAAACCAGGACCAAGAGGAGGAAGAAGAAGATGAGGATTAAGCTTACCGTAATCCTGTTTTTAGTTAAATTAATACATTGTTGACTGTAAATAGTTTGTGTGTTTCCTTGTAAATAGTTTATAAAATGAGCCTTGTGTAGTGTGTTGTCTTGTAAATATGTTCATAAAATGCAGTCTGCCTGTGGGGAATTAATTATAGATGGACACGATGATACTGATAAGAAGTGCACAAAGCAAAGAGAGGAGAAGTGTTGAAATCTATCCAAATGTATTTTATATTGTACTGCAACTGATGGGGGTTGGAGTTATTCCACAGCATTTACCAGATGCTTTGTCGCCTAATGGAGGCCATCTTTGAGATGCTTTGCCGTGTACACTGCGAGGGCCGGAAGATCGCTGGGGTCCGTGTCAAGCGGTGGGGACTGGTGATGACGGTCTACAAACTCATTCGGACAAACCAAGTGATAATGATCCATTCCAATGTTAAATCATGACTGGAAATGAAAACTTTAAGAGGGGTTTATTACTGCTATGCCATAGCAACAGTGTATTTTAGTTTTTTCTTAATTTGGTCAATAAGGTACACAGAATGAGAGGCCTGCCCTGCTCTGCCGGAAACATCATGAAAACATGTTATGGCCATCTGTATATTCACTGTCCCTCTGACTGTCACTGTAGCCTACAGGAAAAGAAATGGGACGGTTAAATTTCAAATCTTCCGACTACCAACAGTTGCCAAGCGAGAAGATGTCCGCCTGGCCCAACGGAGCTAACCAAGATGGGTTGCCTCCTACCTACGGAGCTCAAGTTAGATATTCTTTGGGACCTCCTCCCACCAAACCCACAGCTCCAGCCCGCACTGCAGCCCCTCTGTGGGAAATGTGGGAGCCTCTTTTTGAGAGCCATGAAGAGGAGTTCAGGACACGTTCAACCCTGCCCCCCACCCTTGAAGATGAAGATGACCCCCCCCCCAAATTCTATTGTTTTATTGTTTGTGTGTTTTTAACGTTTTAATAATAAAAATGTAAAAATCAATCTGCTTTAAGTAGCATGTGAAGGGTCAAACTAGCTTGTTTTCATGATTCTTAATCCATTGCAAGCATTTGTTTTGCAAGAAAAACATTGTGGGCTAAAAACTGCACAAAACTGTGGTTTAGTGATGAGTCTTGACTTTTCAGTTTTGTGGGGGCCCTTTTTAGCCCAAGGAAAGCTGTACAGACATTTATGAGCACCAATGCCTTTATGTCATTGCATGCCAAACGCCAAATGCCGTGAGATCTCATTGGCTCATCAACTCTGGGGAAATAAAACTTTCAATCTTCTGTATCGTACTCTTCTTAATCTCAACTTGACTCTTTATCTGTTGACTTTCAAACAGTATAACAGCAGCAATGCTCTCTGATGTTTCCCCTCTGAGTGCTCTGTTCAGAATGAACTGCCTCTCCCTCAGCTCTGCTAATTAACAGTGATCCTAAACATCTACAGATCAGAGAGGTCAGTTTGACATGGGTCAATCAAGGACAGAAATCCCCTCAGTACACAGTGAAACCAGTAAGACTCCCTAAATCGGGAGATAAGCGACCGTCAGGTCGCATACACAAACTTTGGAAGGCAATGGTAGCCAAAAAATGGGACAGATCCATGTTGATGACATGATTGTAGAGATACTGTGTAGGCCTACTGGTTTGCGTGATTTTAGGGCAAAATATGTAGGAGCAGTATCCAAAAATGTTTTTTTTTTTCAAAGATCGGCCTGATGGTGGCGCTAGATGGGACAAATGCATTTTGATGACATGACCGTAGAGCTACTGTGTACCGGTTTGCGTGATTTTAGGGCAAAATCTCTAGGAGCAGTGTCCAAAAATGTGCCTCATGGTGGCGCTAGAAGAGGGCCATGTGAGAAATGAGGGGTTGTGGTTTGCCAGCCAAGGAGTGTGTGTGTGCAACGTTTGGCATGGATAGGGGCAACAGTGGTGGAGATAATATAGAGAAGTGTGACGCGACACGACGTGACGTGACATGGACAATGGACCACAATGTTTAAGCTTATTCAATGAATTATAACTGTGCACTTCAATCCATTATATCTCCCCTTTAATTAGACCAATTGGTATTGTGCTTTATATCATCGGGCATTTGTGACTTGAGCAACAGAGACAAACGTGTGGGTAGCGCCAACCAAATTTGCCAAAATGGCCTGTAATCACCGTCGGCGTGGCCGTCTGGAGAGGCGGGAGATTCCCCGGTGGGCCGCTAGGGGGAGTCGCCGGCCAGTGGCCGCTGCAGGTCACTGCAGTGTATATTATTATATGCATTTTATATGACACGCCGGCCGTGGTACCTTTTTGACTCTTTGAAGCACCCTTAGCATTGCTTCTAAGCCAATCACAGCATTTGGGGGGCGGGATGTTTTACACAACTGGTTTGGGATTCTGTAGACCTCTTTCTCATCCAATCATAGTGACTGTTTAACGTCTTCTGACAAGCCCGCTGACTATGTTTTCAGCTGTTCAAAGAGGGTGGATTTGTTGTTGTGTGTGGGTGGCTGTGCCTCTGTGGAATAACCAAGCCCAGGGACAGGCTGGAAATCTGGGCACCTTGATATAAAATTGGATATTTTGGCGCAAGGTAAGACTTTATTTAACTGTTCCCTGTGGAGTAACCAGCCTTGTGTGAGTGTGTGTGAGTTGTGCACTCTTCTCTCCAGGCTGTTTCAGGTACATATGGAGAAACGTTCATCCCATGGATACATAATGTTTCATGCTATTGCCTTGCAGTCTGTGTTTTATTGTGATTTGAAGAAGAGATGACATTATTAGTGTTTGTAGTGTTTTCTCACTGTAAACACAAAATATTCACATGATGAGCTAAGCTAATGTAATGTTGCTGTCTCTAACTTAACTGGTTACAGTTGAGGGTTTGGAGGAAACATTTGGTGGATACTAAGCTAGTATGCACAACTCTAAAAGAACTGGTGCACTATTGTGATGGAGCGCCTCCGTGAGGCCTCTGTGCGGCTATACGATGTATTGATGTTGATGTATTACCTTGCTTATTGTAAATCACTCTGGGTTAAGAGCGTCTGCTAAATGCCTAAATTGTACATTTTAGTGTGTCAGGGTTGCCATGTCTGCTTGTCTGCAAAGCAACTTTGGGCTTATCTTTCTGGTGGCATTTTTATGGTCTGATATTTGTTGAATTTGTACTGTAACTGTTAGTATCATACAAATCTATGCTGCTTAGAGAGCCATAGTAAAATAAATATGTTGTGTGTGTCAGGGTTGCCATGTCTGCTTATTATAAGCAACTTTGGTCTTATTTCTCTGTAAAGTTGCTTAAATATTGGTAGTTGCTGGTTACGGTTATGTTCCATTATGGGGTGTGTGGGGGGAGGGGGGGCACTTATATTTGAGGTCGCCCTGGGTCACTACACATGGTTAATCAGGCAAGTAGATGGGGAAAATAGCTGTTTGTTACTGTTTATATTAATAAATAATGCAAAAAATTGTTTTGCTCGCGCGCTGTGCGCGCGAGCATGAGGGCTGGTCTGATTCAAATCCCAGGGCTGAAAATTGGTCCCACTCCGAGCCTGCCTGTAATACTGTTCTGTTGGTCGGTTGGTTGATGACCATTGTCTTCCAAACATATGGGCTAGAACAGGGGTCTTCAACGTTTTCAGGCCGCGGACCCCCAAACTGATGGGGAGATGGAGCAGGGACCCCCTACCACCTCGTAGGGTGGGGGGGTCGGGGCTACGACATATTTCTTATTTTAAACAAGTACAAGTTGCAGCGAGCAGGGTGGGCCGTACCACTACCATTTCTAAACATACTACTTATTAACTGAGAACCAATGTCAATCATATCAACAATCTGTCAATTGCATAGTAATCATGTATTCAAGCTTTTCAAAACGGATAGAATCATGATTTATTTTTTAACATAAATGTAAAAAAAAAAAAAAAAAATTAAATCTTTTTTTTATTTTTTATTTTTTTTTAGCAATAATTTCGCGGACCCCCTGCAGTACCTCCGCGGACCCCCTAGGGGTCGCGGACCCCCTGTTGAAGACCCCTGGGCTAGAAGTCATAATAATTGATATAGGCCTAAAACATTTTTTTATGGACATACTAGTTAAATTACATTAAATGAATAAAGAGTACTATACTATAGGCCTATATCTATTTACTGTTTCAGTAGTGGTCAGATGCACAAGAATAATGTGTAAAACATAAGTACTTGGAATAGCAGAACAAAACATGACCACGTGTTTGCTTTGAGTTGTTACATATGCCTAATATATGCTAATTAAACATGCATTATGCTAATTAAACTAGGTCTTATGGTTAAAAAATTGTCAGATTTGGAATCCTCATGGCTGATTTATATGAAAAATTGTCTTCATACATGATTCTGGGTCATTTTTGGGATCAAAAGTTTATTGTTAGAGATGGCGCCTTTTGCATTTGGCCTTGCAAAAAAGGCTGGGATTTTTGTCCACAGAGGTCAAATCATTCATCAAAACATTGTTTGCCAGAGGATGGTCACAGAACCTCTGTTTGTGATTCTACAACACATGGAGAGGAAGCCACTAAACAAGTCCAAACAAACTCTCCTGTCTTTCCTCAGCTGCTGGTCAGGCAAGTTGATGAGCAGCAGCCAGTTAGCTCAGCTGTTAGTCACAAAGTTCGTTTTTTGTTGACTCAAACACTGGGATAACTTTAGTTAGGCTTTCAAACACTCAGGTTGTACAAAAATAAAACTTGAACTCTCAAAATGAAAGCATAAAACAGCCTTTCGTTTGACGTTTTTCCCTCTGTTCACTCTGCTGTTGTTCACACACACACTCTGCAACATCAAAGAGACTCTTAAGGGGCAGTGCTCCTTTTATAGTGGAGTGCACTTAAAGGGATGTGTCAAAGCCAGGTTTTTTAACCTCACATATAAAATGATTTTAGCTCATTTTACACACTGCAGCATAAGATTCACTTTAGATGAACCAACTATGTATTATTGTTTTTAAGAAAGAGTATTTGATCCAATGAATTGACCATTTGTCTATATTTAAACCAGTATGTATGACTTTGTAGTTTTCTATTTGACTTATTATTTTACCATTATTCTTTATTTTATTATCCATACTGTAATAGTTTATATACATAGTGTCTAGTGTCACTTTAAGCAGGAGCCGGCAGAACACATAGGTCACATAGATGTAATGGATCCTAGCTCATTGACTGCCAGGCCCGAGTTTCCCGAGTTATTACAGTACCCCCAGACTGCCATGGCCCGAGTTTCCCGAAAAAAAAAAGAAAAATCAAAACATTTTCCTTTTTTTTCAAAAATGTTTATTTTTTTGGAAATGTACTGGCATGATCGCAATCGCGAAATTGCATGTTTAACCCCCATACCAACCACATCTTTCAAAATGGCAGCCATATTTGTTTACATTTGGATTCAATGGCGAAAATCGGTGGCGCGACACTCTCGCGGGCCGATGTAAACAAATCGCGGCCGACGGACTGCTCGAAAATGTAGCCCCGGGCTTCGGTAAGGCCTTCGGGTGTTTAAAGGGGTGGTGACATCCAAAAATAAATTTTGAGTTTTTTATGCTTTTTTTAATGTTTCCTGGCCTCAATTACACCAAAAAAAACGCAACTTTTGACATGCAGTGGTTTTCCTGCTATCTGTGTGTTTGTGCTGGTTTCTGCATAATGAGTCTCAAACGCGCAGTTCATTGGCTACTGGACTCATACGTCGTCAGTCGATTCACCTCTCTCCCCTCTCCCAGTGTCCCTGTCTGTATTTCTCCACAGCCCAAGTTTTGAGGAAGTGACCTCTTACATTATATTATCCTTTAATTGTAAATATGGGCATATAAAATATATTTACCCATTCGGATATCTTATTTACATCAATATCCTTCATATCAAGTAGTCAGTTTATGCTTTTGTGAAATAATGAAAATCGCTATATATCGCTATGTATTTTTCGCCCTGGCTGGGTCCGTGGGCAGCGCCTCCCTCCTCATCACCGAGTCCCCGAGGACAGCGCACTTCTCCCGGGGGCAGAGCTCCGTGGACCGTGGAGCAGCCGACTATAACTCCACGCTGCCCTGTCCTCCCTCCACGTGGAACACACGGGCACGGCGACTCAGAGAGCAGACAGTAAAACGCTATGATAACACAAGCAATAGGTGGTTCTCTAAACGGAGGCATTTAGACAAAATATGTTACTATAATAACTACAGAAGGACCGTGAAGTGTTTCTGCAGCGCGGAGCAGAGCTATAACGTTACCGCGTACGGTCTAAATTGAACTCCGCGGGGGTACAGATGTAACCACAGAGATCCGGTAACGTCGGTCCCGGGGAAGAAAAAAACACTCGCGACTCTCGATGCTGTTTGTGTGTGCCTCGTCAGGGCTCAGCTCAGCCTCTGTGTGTCAGTGTGTGTGTGTGTGTGTGTGTGTGTGTGTGTGTGTGTGTCACAGTGTGTCTTGTTGTACCAAAGCAAAGCAGCGAAACACATGCATCGCGTCTGCGAGCATGCATCTCTCGGTCATTGTGTTGGAGCTGGGCGGACCTCTGTGTGTTTGTGTTTGTGTGTGTGTGTGTGTGTGTGTGTGTGTGTGTGTGTGTGTGTGTGTGTGTGTGTGTGTGTGTGTGTGTGTGTGTGTGTGAGCGTGCGTGCGTGTGGCCAGTGGCCACTTTGGGTACCAGTTTGAGAACTGCTGAGTGGGAGAGAGAGGCTCCCCTGGTGGTGATTATAGAGTATTTCAGGTGACAGACCGTTTTTCATGACACCTAAACAGAGAGAGAGACCATGGCTCCATGGAGTGGATTTTCAAGTTTAAACATTTTAAAACATGTTTTTAGGACCAGGGCAAAGACTTTTATGATTGGTAAAAACAGAATGTCATTTAACCTTTAATTAATTTTATATAAAAAGCCAAACTAGTTTGGGATCGGCACACTAGGAAGCGTGGCTAGCCGACAGCATAGATTCAGTGAAAATGGGGGGGCTGTAAACTTGGCATCTGGCCATTTTCAATGGAATAAATCGTCAATACACGTAGGACGGCTCGTTGGAAAGCGTAGGACGAGCCAGGACCACCAACGTTTTTACAAGCAGCTAAGGGTAAGTAAAAAAGAAAAAAAAAATCGCTTGCAGAGAAAAAAGCCAAACTAGTTCGGGATCGGCACTAGACGTCTCTATGACTATCTGTGTTGATTATTCTGTTATTAAATGACTTTAATCTAACTACAAAGCAAATTAGAACAAAATTAAATCAAGTTTGATTTAAGCCAAGAGGTTAGCTAGAGGCATGATAGACACCATGTGTCTTCCACAGGGAATGAATTGGATTCCACTCTCCCCTCCTCATCCCCCAAGGACAAGGTGAGGGCAGGTGACCTTAATGTCTCCATGGCCCAAAAGGTGCATGGCATAGGGAAGGAGAATGGGAAAGAGTAGCAGGCATATGAGCTGACATGAGGGTTGCAATTGTATAAATAAATAAATATTTAAAAAAAAAAGTAAAACGCTCGCAGAGGGTGGGTGATGGCACAACAGACGATATAGAGCAGGGATTAATGAGGGAATTAAATACATTAAAAAGCACAAGGGGTTTATGGCAATTTGTTGACACTATGGTGGAGATGTGTTCCATTTTTGCACGTTTGACCGCTTCCTGATAGTCAGAAAGGCAGGCGATGACGACACCCACAGCTATAATACAGTTCATCCCAATGACCGTAATGTTGGGTCTGGTCCGGGATTGGGCTTTTGAAGATGGGACACACTTCTTTTCAACTATAAAGCCGTCTCTCGCTCAACACGCACAATTTCTTTCTCATTCAACCAGTGAAGATACTGTAACCAGATATTTGGAGCATAATCATACCCTCCACGACACCTTAGGTAGCTTTACAATCATTCTAGCAGTCAGTCATTCATTGTCAAAAGTAGACCTGGTATTAATAATGTGAGGTGAGATTTGAGCATGTGTCAGTGGTATTAAATGGGGCAGAACTAATGTGCTGGAGGCTGTGGGCAGTGGGGGGGACGTCAATATTCTTGCTTTAAAAGAAACAGTAGAAACATATAGAAAACGTGGGTCTACCATGCTTGTAGGTTTTATCGATGCTTCCCAGGCTTTCGACAGAATTAATCACCACAAGCTCTTTGTCAAACTAAAGCAGAGGGGAGTGCCTGGATGCATCATACGCATCCTGGCCTACTGGTATGCCAACCAGACTATGAGGGTCAAATGGGGGTACAGTTTCTCCTCCCCCTTCAGGGTGGGTAATGGGGTCCGGCAGGGGGGGCTTCTGTCCCCTGCCCTCTTCAATCTATATATGGATGACCTGTCCAAGCAGCTAGGAGGGTGTAGGACAGGCTGCATGATAGGTAACACCTTGATAAACCATTTCATGTATGCGGATGACTTGGCCATTGTATCCCCTAGTAGTGCAGGGTTTCAGCAGCTACTGAACATATGCTCTGAATATGGGGTTAAGTTTGATGTAAAATACAATGCCAAAAAGAGTGTGGTAATGATATGCAGGACCAAGGAGGACCTGAAACTCAATTTACCTTTTCCTGTATTTTATTTGTCTGGTCAGACCCTCACTGTGTGTAAAAGTTGCAAATACTTGGGGCACATCATTAATGATAAGATGGAAGATGATTCTGACATGCACAGACAGAGACGTATGTTGTATGTGCAAGCAAACATGTTAGTCAGGAAATTTTACTACTGCTCTGATGAGGTAAAGGTGAATTTGTTCAGAGCCTACTGTACTCCTTTATATACAGCTCCCTTATGGGTGAACTATAAAAAAGAGAGTTTGCGCAAGCTTAAGGTAGCTTATAATGATGCACTCAGGATCCTCCTGAAAAGGCCTAGGGGTGGCAGTGCTAGCCAGCTGTTTTGTGACTCAGGTCTCACCACCTTTCAGGCTCTTCTGAGAAATCTTATGTTTAGTTTTAAAAGTAGACTTGATGGGTCTCAAAATGAGGTGATTAAGATGTTGATCAATCCCAAGTACAGCTCTGTAAGATATCAGTCTCATATGTGGAAACATTGGTACGAGTGTCTTTTATAGATGTTTTTTATCTGTGTTTTTTTTTTAGATCTTTTTTACTGATTTTTTATTGTATTCTTAACTGTTTGTATGTCTACCTTTGGCTCTGGCCGTAATAAAAGTTTGATGATGAATAGTTGACGGACTCCAACATACCTTAGGTAGCTTTACAATCATTCTAGCAGTCAGTCATTCATTGGCAAAAGTAAAAGTACAAATAAGTATGTTCTGAAGCCTAAATTATGCTTTGGCAAAAGTTGCATTAAAAAATAAAAAAAGGGGGCCCAGTATTCTCGGGCGGGGGGGAGTGTTGGCAATATGCTTTTTTTAGGCTTTGCTCCTTGATTTGAAACATAAAAGTATCGAGCGTAACATTTATCTGCTTTTGAAGATGGGACACTTCTTTTCAACTAAAACCATCTCTCCCTCACACACACAATTTCATTCTCACTCAACTGTAACCTTAGGCTCTTATATACAAGAACGAGGGAACATGATAGCACCGCTTTACAGTATTGTAGCTTCCATATGACAAACATCAACACTCCCAACACTTCCTGGGTACGACCTAATGAACCCTGAACTATGTGACGTCACATAACACCACATCTCCCTTTGTTTCAGAAGGTTATTATACCAACCAAATAACCACAATGTATAAACACAATAATAATATTCAAATCACATGAAATCTTTTATTTCCCTTTCAATGCATAACCTGAAGTTATTCCACTTTTTTTTTCTTTTTCACAATTTGTATCACCCAGTTTGAAAAAAATAAAATAAAGCCCCTTTAACTCTCCCAAAGCGCCAGTCTGTCTGGTTTAATCATGGCTCTGCCTGATTTTGTTCGCACAGTCCCACCAGGAGAGACCTGTTCTCATAAGATACTTCATCATTATACCCTCCACCATACCTTAGGTAGCATTACAAATAATCATTCTAGCGGTCAGTCATTCATTGGCAAAAGCAGACCTGGTATTAATAATGTGAGGTGAGATTTGAGCATGTGTCAGTGATATTAAATGCGGACAGTTTCAGGCGGAACTAATGTGCTGGAGGCTGTTAGCAGTGGGGGGATGTCAGTAGTTGACGTACTTGGATCATAAGGATACCCTCCACCATACCTTAGGTAGCTTTACAATCATTCTAGCAGTCAGTCATTCATTGGCAAAAGTAAAAGTACAATGAATGTTCTGAAGCCTAATTTATGCTTTGGCAAAAGTCTCATTAAAAAAAATAAAAAAATAAAATAAAGATAAAATATTCTCCGGCCGGGGGTTGTGTCGGCATTAGGCGCCGCCACGAGGCGCCCGTGGATCGACGGCGCGGTCCATTGAGCCGAAAAGACAGATTTTCTGATTTCCAGGCCAGGGAGATGTAAGGTTATAGTCCTTGTGAACCGGTCAGAGGTGTTTCTTTTTGAGTGACTGTGAGGGTTTTTGTCAGTGTCTACATGTGCCTAGTTTGGCTATCTCAACATATCTGGAGAAATAGCCAACAACAAGTAAGCCTTTTAGAGTAAATAGGTCAGCAGCAGCACCCAATTCCTCCCAAGGCCTGCTTGGTAACTTTGTGGGCATTAAATGGTTCTTTTGGATTGGCCCTCTCCTTAATACATGCCCTGCAATTCAAAACAAGCTCTGCAATTTGGTTGCTAAGCCCAGGCCACCACACTGCGTGCCCCCCACCACACAATTAAAATACATTTCAAGGGCAAAATGAAAAATATTCCACCGGATGGAGACACTCTTCCTGGTTGAAGACTGTTTTTGCGAAACAGCGCTTCCAACGTCGCAGAGTTGAATAACACCCAATGAGACTAATGCTCTGTGTAATTTGGTCCTCTGACCTGCGCGGCAGTGGTGAATTGGCACCTTGATGGCGAAGACAAGCGTTTTTCACTATTTAATAGTGAAAAACTAGAAGAAATGGAGTCTGCATCCGGTGAATTATTTTTCATTTAGCTCTAGAAATGTATTTTAAGCGTGTGGTGGGGGGCTCAGACCGCGTCCACTAAGTAGAGTACGTTTTCAACTGTCCACTGATACCTTTGGTTTGGTGAGGGGCGAAACAGTTTTTGTTATTTTCGGACCAGACGACGGGTCTTTCCGGATTTGCCAAGGATTTTGGAGGTAGAGGAACATAGCGTTAGGGAGAACTCCACTAACACTATGGACCAGAGCTACCCTGCATACAGTAGTGCATGACTAGCTGTCTGCTCACACTTTCACTGCTCAGCTGAGCTTTGAGCTCCTCCAGGTAGTGGTCACTTGCTGGCAAACTGTCCATAACGGAGTCCATATATATGTTGGTGTTCTCCATCAACATGGTCACACTTTTGCAGCATCACCGCCCCTCAAGCCATATGACGACGCGTCCGCTGAGATCTTCAGTTCTCTGTTGGGATGGAGAACAGGTGCACAGGGACAGCTCCCGTTTTAGGTTGGTGAACTCTTTTTCCTGCTCATGCCCCCAGACTCACTGATTTTTCTTGGACAACAAGTCTCTCAGGGCCTTGTCCTTCTCAGAAAGGTTAGGGAGACATTTTCCAAGCTGTGTCACCATGCCAAGAAAACCTTTTAGGCTGCTCCATCTGCTATACAGCTCTGTTTTTTTCAGGGTCTGGTCTCACCCCGTCCGCAGAGATTATGTACCCCAGACATTTCACCTCACTTTTAGCCCACTCACACATGACCGTGTTGAGTGTGTTGAGGGAAACACACACCGGACACGGGCAGCTGCGCAGCGTCTCCCTGCAAACTGTTCCATTAAGAGGGGTCAAGAGTCCACACAGATGCGAACCTGGTCTTTATTACTCTTCGGTGCCACGACCATGCCGCAGCACCAGTCCGTTGGCTCCTCAACCCTGCACCATTTGTTCAAGCTCGCCCTTGACTTTCCCGAGCAGTGGCAGTGCAACTCGCCGTGGCGCTTTTAGTGCAACTGGTTCTGCACCTGGTTTCAGTTGTATAGTGTACTCCTTTTGCAAGAGACACAGCCCCTCACACAGCTTTGGGTATGTCTTTTTCACAGATGCTGTCTAGTCTGACAACTAGCTTGAGCTTAACTGAGGCAGCCCTACTCAGTAAGGCTGTGTGTAGGTTTTGCACTACATACATGTCCTCTGTAGCACTATAGCACAGTACTTCGTTGGCGCCCCCCTTTACAATTTATGGTACCTGCCCGGCCCGGTGAGTGGTTTTCTCACGGGGGTTCCGCTTGTGCGGACGGAGATTTTCTTTTTTAGGCTTTGCTCCTTGATTTGAAACATAAAAGTATTGAGCGTAACATTTATCTGCTTTTGAATATGGGACATTTCTTTTGAACTAAAACCGTCTCTCGCTCACACACACAATTTCTTTCTCATTCTACCAGTCAAGATAACAAGATACTTGGAGCATAATGATACCCTCCACCATACCTTAGGTAGCTTTACTGTTAAGGCCTCGGGCCCAAGTAGAGTACCAGAATGGGTTGGAATAATGGTGCGGAGAGAGAGTTAGGTTGCAAAACAAACAACAGAACCTTACTGGAAAAGTTTGCAAGAACAACAAAAAGGTGAAAAGCAGTGGAAACGCTTACAAACAAAAAGGAAGCGGATAAAATCACACAAGGCCAGCAGGAGATAGTAGGCACAGTTCCTGATACACGTAGCATTCTTTTCATAAATATCAAACAGCAACGACCTCGGCTAAAGGTGGAAAAAATGTTGCCTACTTCCTAAAATAAATTCATGCCTGTTGATAAGGTATGGCAACATGACTGGTACGTGTCTTGCACGCGTGAAGGCATACAAAGATGAATCCAATGATGCTGCCAATGGCCATACCCTATTGACGCCTCTGGTCATTGCTGGTTGATATTGATGAAAGAATTGCTACGTGTATCAGGGGCTTAACATAAGCAAGGAACAAGCAAGGTGCAAACTAACTCGGTCCAATAAATGCAAGTGTCATGAACGCAACAGCGTACAGCTGTGCGGCACAGGTAACAGCACAGCTGACTCAAACAGTAACTCAAAACAATCAGTGGGAGCAGGGCAAGGGGGAAAAATAGACAAACCCCCAGGGGGCGCCAAGGGACAGTGCAGGGCACAACATTTACAAGCAGTCAGTCAGTCATTGGCAAAAGTAAAAGTATATATGAAAAAAAGGCTAAAGGAAAAAAAAAATAGGCATAAGGAGGCACAGATAAAAGCTTTGTGTTGACTCAACCATTTGGTTATCGTGCACCCCTTTTCAGCCTCGCCCACAAGGTACAAAACCAATGGCTGTGTCAGATGCTATGACACAGCCATTGGTAGAAGCTATGATAGAAAAGATGGTCAGGTCACTACAGCCTTTGTCGTAAAAGAATTCCGTTCCAGTTGGTGTGTAGGTGCCAGAGACGGAGTTCCATCTGACGGGGATTGGTGTTGGATTGGTGAAGTAGGTATGAAATGAAAGAGCGGCCTTGAGGGATTATGCGGATGGTGTACTGTAGTTTAGATCAGGGGTTTTCAAAGTGGGTGACGGGGCACCCTGGGGTGCCGTGACAGCAGTCCAGAGGTGCCGCAAGATAATTTGATATTTGGAATTTATTTGGACACTTAAAAATAAGTGTCCAATGATATTTAGTGTAATTTTAAACTAGAAACACAAAGTTATTTTCAGTCAGTTCTAACCAAAATGGCTATTATCTCAACGTTTTGCTGGTAGTGAAAATTATGGATATAATGTAGGGGTGCCTCGGATGAAAAAAATGGTTACAGGGGTGCCCTGAGCCAAAGAAGTTTGGGAACCCCTGGTTTAGATGGCTGAGTAGGGATTGGAGCTGTTGCTTGGTACATCTTTTGGGATCCGATCTGAAAGGTGTGTTGTTGGTAGTGTGTCCAAATCTATTGGGAGACATTTTATTTTTATTGCGACCGTCAAGTCGCAAGTTACTATGAAAAGCTCCACTGGCTGTCTGTCTGTCTGTCTGTCTGTCTGTCTGTCTGTCTGTCCGTCACGTCACACTTTTGCCCTACTCTTATCTCCGGCACCGTTGCCCCCATCAATGACAAACTTTGCACACACACTCCTTGGCTGGCAACTCACAACCTCCACCCCTCATTTCTCACATGGCCCTCTTCTAGTGCCACCATTTGAAAAACATTTTGGGACACTGCTCCTACAGATTTTGGCCAAAAATCATGCAAAGCGGTACAGAGTATCTCTAAAGTCATGTCATCAAAATGGATCTGTCCCATTTCCCATATGCCCTCCTGATTGGCTACCATTGCCTTCTAAAGTTTGTGTATGCGACCTGACGGTTGCTTATCCCCCGATTAGGTAGTCTTACTGGTATGTTATCATTTAACAGAATGTTGATATGGCACACTGACTATCAAGACAATAAGAACATGGGACTTCATGTCAAAAAGGTGATTCTTTTTTCTAAGTATTGGAGTTTGGAAGCGCTTGTGGGAATCACTCAACGGTCCTGTGTATCTAAATGTCACATAATGCAGGAGAGGCAGCAGCCAGCAGGACGTTGCGGTATTGAAGCACTTCCAAAGTTCAACACACAAGGAAAAAAAAAAAGAAAGAAAAATGTCTGCTCGGATTTCTTGACCCCAAAGTAACTCATAACATCTCTATGCAGACAGAAAGAACATAATTCAAGTTTTCCATAGAGCCGCAATAGTGGCGAGTTTGACAGTGTTTAATATAATCAGTTTAATTCAATATTAAAAGACCATTCACATATTCAGCTTAACCAAATGTTCAGGTTCTTGATATACTGTACACGTGACATTGAAAGATGGGCTGACAAGGATTCCCCCAAGAGTTTACTTTATTTAACAATTCAGCAATAATAAAAGGGGACTTTATTGTATCAAAAGAGTTTAAAACACGAATTAATTATGGACGGGTACACATTAAAGTGTATTTCCCCCTCAGGCCGGGGAACAGTTTTGTGTATTACAGTATGTACAGTATGTAGCACAGTAATAAAAATAAAAAAAACATGAAAGCCAAAGGTGTAAGCTATCAAATAGTTTTGGAACTTTGTTTTTTCCTGGAAAACGTATTACTCAAACAGAGGGTCATTTTCATATCAGACTTAGGCCTTTAAGGCTGTTTTTTTAATCGGACTCAGGCCTAAATGGGTTAAAAAGAGAAGCTCTATAAAATGCAAACTGCAATAGAACAAAGGAAATAAGGGAAAGAGACTGCACTGCAGGATGGCAGGCCTTAGCCACAAAGGAAGGGGAACTAAAGGCCTAAGAAACACCAGGTACCCTGGCCTAATCAACCACCTTAAAAAGGAGTAGTTCACCCCCAAATGCATTTGGGTCCCCATCCGGAATCAATGGGGGTAGATTTACTAGAATAAAATCATTGTCTTAGGAATACAAAAAATACAAAAAGATATTATTTTACTCAAGTCTCCATGTTGTGAGTAATCAATAGAAAAAAAAAACATTTTGAGGGTGAACTACTCCTTTAAGGTAAAAGCTAAGGCATTCAATAAAGCAGAGCATGCAAGGGAGGTTGAGTGCAAAATACCGATCAGTAAGAAGGGGCACAGCAATAGATACAATTCACAGCAATAGATATTTATTGGGGGAAATACTATAATGTTTAATGACAAAACCATTAAATACTATTAAAAATAAACCCCATGACAAAACGGCAGTGGCAGTCTATCTACAACGGGAACACAAACACTATAAAAGAGATATATTATAAACAAACAGAATAGGTACATTTACATTTAGTACCTCTGTCTAATTAACAAATGAACGCAACCCATGTAGAGGCACAACACGGGGCAGCAGTCTCTATGGAGCAGGGCCTAAAGTGACAGACAGACAGGTCAGTCTCAAGTGCAAATATTGTATTGGCTTCACCCATTACTTCCAATAGAAACCTACCCAGAGCATCCATGGCACACAACAACTCAACCTGCTACCACAGGGACAACAGAGGGAAATGCACCCATACTGGCTGTGGCTTTTATAGTGAGCCAAACAATCTGGGTAGCAGGAAGAGAGGAGCTCTGGCCTGTCTCTCCACAGTAGCCAAGGAGGGACATTCCTGACTGGCTACAAGTACACAATGAGATACTGTAGCTCTGGTCCATAGCGTTAGTGGAGTTCTCCCTAACGCTATGTTCCTCTACCCCCGTATTCCTTGGCAAAACCGGAAAACCCCGCCGTCTGGTCCGAAAATAACAAAAAACTGTTTCGCCCCTCACCAAACCAAAGGTATCAGTGGACAGTTGAAAGCTTACTCTACTTAGTGGACGCGGTCTGGGCCCCCCACCACACGCTTAAATATATTTATAGGGCGAAATGAAAAATAATTCATCGGATGGAGACGCTTTTCCTGGTTGAATACTGTTTTTACGAAACAGCGCTTCCAACGTCGCAAATAACACGCAGCGAGACTACGGTGCCCTCCACACTAGGAGTGGTCACCGCCTCCTAGCAATTCATTTTCAATGAGAGGCGGGCAGCTTTTTCGGGCGCTCAGCAAAGTTTTGGGGCGGCGAGGCGAGCGGGCTCGGTCCCGTGAAATCCACTGCGAGTGTGCTCGTTTGTGCATGTGTACGCGGGCGGTGAGAGATGGATTGTGTTCATCTTTGTGAAATACCTCGCGCCGTTTACTCACTGAGCGAGTGTGTTTGTGTCTCACCGCGGTGCGGCCACCGCTGATCCTAGCGGCAGCCCCGACGGCAACCGTGCCTAGTGTGGAGGGCACCTAATGCTCTGTTAATGCGGTGCATTTCGGTCCTCTGACCTGCGTGGCAGTAGTGAGTTGGCGCCGTGATGGCGACAACAAATAGTAAAAAATTAGAAGAAATGGAATCTCCATTCCATTTCACTTCCATTACAGTTTCTATAATGGTTTCTATTCTATTAGCTTGGATTCCCCATCGACCCTTACAGGTCCATTTGTACACTCTCAGAGTTAGACCTGTAAGGGTCCATTTGGTTCCATTTGTACACTCTCAGAGTTACAGTCCATATGGAACCCCCTCAAGGACCCCTGGTGGTCCCTGGACCACACATTGAGAACCACATGGCTACGGTCAGACTTTGAACGCTTCGGCTCGAAACGATCTCGTACTCGCGCCTGGTGTAATTCCATATCCTATCATCCTCGGCTGTTCCTGTGAGCCCCGAGCTGCATTATGGGGGAGTCAACATGGCGCTGGTCAGAAGGACGTGTAGTTCTTTTAACTAGCGCGATTTGCAGAAGGACAGATCAAAGGATGTAGCCTACCCTACACTACTCAACATGAAAACATGCATGTGCAATAATAATAATATGAATGCCACAGTCAACAACAAGAAACATTAGTGCACCACCTGAAACTAAGCCCCTTTTCTTTTTGTATCTCCTATTTCTCTTTATTACTATTATTTACCCTGTTATTATTATATATTTTTGGGACTATATAAGAAAAAGAAGGTGCGCATCAGCAATGGTTTTCTCAATGGAGTGCACTGTGCTAGACCTAAAGTCAAATATACATAAAAAATAGGAATTAAATTCCAAAAAGGTAGCACATCCCCAATGTTTAAATCAGGAGGACAAAGTACTCACATTTCCACTTATTTATTGGCACACACCAAAAAGGAACGCTTACGCGTTTCGGCTAAGAGCCTTCGTCAGAGCATATTTTTGGGACTGCCTTTTTTTGTTACTGACAATGCCCTGTGCAAAGTAGTCCTACTGTGTTCTTTCTGTCTCTTTCAATGTTACATGAGTACAAGTACAAGTGGTTCCTGTGTAAATTAGCCTAAAAGCTTACAATGATATCCTTTTAGTTGGCCTTGTACCAGTGATTTGTACTGTCATGAACTGTACTGTTTCCTATGCAACCTTCTAATAAATTATTCAATCAATCAATCAATCAATCAAACCAAATATGAACCCCAGCTATGCATATTCTGGAGGGGAATAAGATCTACATACAAGCTCACAACGTGTCGCTCTGTGTTGTGTTGTAAGCTTGTAGATCGGCTATTTTTGGTAAAGATTTATATAAATAAAGCAGTCAAAGAAATGTGGGTCCGTTTTTACTGAGAATAGAGGGTTTAATAGGCTATATGTGAATTACATCAATAATTATTAATGACAGATGGTTATTTATGACAACTAGAAGCTGGGCCGCCCAGCGTCTAGTCGGCGACCTGGCCAACTCGGGAACGATGTAAATAGGGAATGAATGCCCCGCCCTTTAATGCAAACCCCATTATACCTGTTGTCATAGGACCCGTTTTGACCATCTGTTTGCCTGTGTCCATTTATGCCCATATATGGAGATATCTGTTATCTGTCTGTCTGTCAGCGTCCATTTTATGTCCATATATGGAGATCACTGCAGATATAGTTCTGGGTCCATTTTATGCCCATATATGCCCATATATGGAGATATCTGTCTATTTGCGTCCATTTCACGCCCATATATGGAGATCTCTGAATCTGTCTGTCTGTGTCCCTTTATGCCCTTATATGGAGATCTTTGTGATTCTGCGTAAATTTTATGCCCATATATGCCATTTGCGTCCATTTTATGCCCATTTATGGAGATCTCTGTATCCGTCTGTCTGTGTCCCTTTATGCCCGTATATGGAGATCTTTGTGATTCTGCGTCCATTTTATGCCCATATATGCTATATATGGAGATATTCAGAGATTTTTTGTTGACTCATGTGACGTACGTGATGTCAGAGCCTTTTATGAGTGATGTCACAATGAGTCAGCGCTTGCGCCGATTTCCTCCGGAACAGCCTGATGTCAACAATCAGCTCCGCATAAGGATATTCCGAACGTTTCGGGCCGGTTTCGGAAAACCGCGCGTCGGGTCGGGTCGAGGCCCGGCACTGCACTCCGTGCCGCGGCGGGGAACGCGCGTGCCGAATCTGAAGCCGGTGGGACGAACGGTTCTCGAGATACGCGGATTACAGACACACAGACAGACAGACAGACAGACAGACAGACAGACACACACGCAGAGACTTCTCGCATTTATAGATAGATAAACAGATGTTTCATTTGTATTTGTTTTTTGTAGCCCACGTTTGTGTGTGATTAGGCTATGTGTAACTGGAGAGTTAATAAAATATATATTTTGGATACCTAATATCATTCTGCAATTCTGTATTATATATATATGCTCACACATTTATTGAAGCACATGTGTTTATTGAAGCATGTGTCTGGCCGTTTGTTTTGAAATATCTTCCATGCATTCTCTCTGTATTTGGAGAGATAGGTGACTGAAAGAAAACTACAAGGTAAAATCCAGCTCCACAGGACGTTCTAGCATCATTCATGAAGCATTTTCTGGGTGGTTTTTGTTGTTGACAATAACAAACAGTTAGTATTGTAATGAATGACACATGTGTGTTGTTGTTGACAATAACAAACAGCTGGTATTGTAATGACTGAAACATGTGTGTAACGTACCTGTTTCAAGGTGTGTCCACACACTGCATCATTAGTGGACTCCACAACTTAGAATAGATTCACACACATTCCCACTGATTTATAAATGACTGTAGTCTAGTAGCTCCACATGCTCTGTGTAGACTGAGGTATCCCATTGCCCGGAGGGACGGTTTGGTCACACTCTGATTGGCTAGTTGGTTGTTAGGCAACAACGTATTCATTCATTCATTCATTCATGTTTTACACCACATCTGTTGTTCATTAGAAAAAGTATGAATTAAGTTATAATAGTTTTATTTTATTTTTTGTCTGTAATTCTTAAAGGGTAATTCTGATTCGGTTCCATTTGTACCCTCTCAGAGTTTTAACATATTTAAACTGGGTTAAACTGGTTATAATCTATATCAGAGCACAGGGCTCACAGCCGATCGACAACGTGAGATCTTGCAGATCTGCTATTTTTGGTGAATGTTCCCCCCAGAATAGGGATGCTGGGATTCAAGTGGTTAAACATCAAGTATGACGTTATTTTCAATCTGTCCTGTAATGGAAACTGATATTCTCTAGTTTCCTTGTGACATACCCTACTACTGTATGTTAGGAGGAAAGATTTACATATTTATGTACCATAATGACATAAATGTAAGGTTCTATAAAGCAGGGGTCTTCAAAGTTTTCAGGCCAAGGACCCCTTAATTGAGAGAGAGAGATGAAGCAGGGACCCCCACAACCTGTTCATAGATTCCATATACTTTCATGGTTTCACAGCACGATATGTATTTTGGATTCATTCATGTCACTTTGTGTTTTCAGATATTTAACCACTTGAACCGTCAATACTTTGTCTCGAGAGATTAATACTTAATAAACTTGGCCTTTCACTCAGTACTTAGTCTGCTCTTTTTCCCCTCTACACCAAACCTCTTTGCCGAAAATAGCCGCTGCGAGGCGTTGTGAGCTTGTAGATCTGCTATTTTTTGGCTCAGAATAGTTCTCAGAATATGTTCGCTAGGGTTCAAATGGTTAATATAAAAATCAAACCTCGGTTCGAAGTGAAGCGGTGAACTTTTATTCTATGTGTTCTAGAGTTATGAACTCTGTGATCTATACATTCTTTATATTCTGAATGAGTTAATGATTTTATCTGGAGGGCCGAATTGTCATGTGAAGCTTGACCAATCCTCAAAGTATCCAATCATCAGACCGGGACAGACACTATACACACATACGGACGGACGGACGGACGGATGTACGGGACAGATAAAACCTGTTCATTCTGAACTGAAATGGCCATATATGGACATGGGACACACATGTTGCTTTTTGAAAAAGCCTATTCATTCTGGACTGATATTCTGGACGTACGGGACAGAAAAAACCTGTTCATTCTGGACTGGAGTGACCATATATGGACATGAGGTGACATACATTTTGTTTTTGAAAAAGCCTGTTCATTCTAGACTGAGATGACCATATATGGATATGAAACACACATTTTGTTTTTGAAAAAACCTGTTCATTCTGGACTGAAATGACCATATATGGGCGTGGGACACACAAAGCCACTTATTGGAAGCGGTTTTCACCGCTTCAAAAACAGAGACAAAAGTTTCTATCACACAAAGATTTGGAGGACCCCCTGTAGTAACTCTGAGGACCACCTAGGGGTCCCGGACCCCTTGTAGAAGACCCTTGGTATAAAGCAACAATGTAACTGATAATATGACATAAATGTATTTTATTTTAATTATTTACAGGCGGTGACCAGAGACTAAAACGATGTGAGAATTGTTATACTAAACAGAAATGAAAACAAACAGATAAACGTAAATATTATACGTAAATATAATATATAATCAAAACAATCACAGCCTTTAAAGCAATGACTGTAAATAAGGACAGTAAAGAGTTTTAAATGTGATGTAAAGTGTGAAACACTCATCTAAAGTGTTGTTCCATTCCTTTTCTACCATTTGGAGTCCTTGCAGCCTGAACCCTCAAGCACTTACCAGCTGACGTCAGCAGGGGGCAGCAGTGGCTCAGTGGCTCAGGGGTAGAGTTGCAGTCTTAGAACACAGACGGTTCCGAAGGGTTCCCAGTTCGATCCCGGGCTCCCCCAGAGTTAGTGTGGAAGAGTCCTTGAGCAAGACTCTGAACCCCTAGTTGCTCCTGATGAGCAAGTTGGTGCCTTGCATGGTTTCCTCTGCCATCGGTGTATGAATGTGTGTGTGAATGGGTGAATGTAATGCACAATCTCTGTACAAGGGCCTTGGATAAAGGCGCTATATAAATGAACAAACACTGAACAAACACTCTACAGCAATGATTACTGTGTGTGTGCGTGCGTGCGTGCGTGCGTGCATGCAGCGTGAGCACAGAATAACCCTCACTTCAAAAATTACATTATTGTTATTATTTTTTAATTAACACAATTGTATCAGCATTTAATGTAACTTTGGCACAATTTAAATACAATAGCATTGTAAGATATTAGTAAAATACATGAAAGGTTGGAAATAAATGTTTTAAATTTCATAGGTAAAAAAAATACATTTTCAAAACACTTCATTGGAGTTTCCATTATCAACGACCCCCAAAATAATATTTGAACTGGAGACCCCCCAAAATAATCATATATAATCAGGTTTGAACTGGGGACCCCCACCCTGACAAACTGTAAATTTTAGGAGTTGACACATTACATTTGGTTAGACTCAGTTCCACGTTGCGAGGCGTTGTGAGCTTGTAGATCTGCTATTTTCACAATATTTGCCTCTTTGTTATTTGACAATTTGTCCAATGTTTGACCAGTTTATAGTTTGATTACTTTTAAAAGTGTTTTCATTGTCACTTCACTGTCATCTGGGGACCCCCTGGGGTTCCCTCTGGTGGTCCCCAGATGGGGGTCCCCCTGGGGGTCCAGACCCACAGGTTGAGAACAAACCGTTTCATGTCAATCTGAGAAGTTTGTGCCAGAGACTCAATTTTTACAAGATTCCTTGTTTGAAAATAGCAGATCTACAAGCTCACAACGTGCCACAGTGTGGCGCGTTGTGAGCTTGTAGATCTGCTATTTCATTCATACAGTAAATGGTTAAAGTGGTTACTCTGATTTTGATGCTTTATACATGAATGTTGCTGGGGACCCCTGGAACCCCCTCAATGACCCCTAAATGTGTTAGACACACAGAGCCCCCCCCCGCCGCCACACACACCCCATCGCAATGGAACCCAAATCATATTGATTCTGTAAACAACCCCGCCAACCACCACACCTGTTCCTGATTATTACATTATGATACAACACCCTGTCTGTCTGTCCTCACACCCTGTCTGTCTGTCTGTCTGTCTGTCTGTCTGTCTGTCTGTCTGTCTGTCTGTCCTCACACAGAGACACAGAGGAGTCAGGCATTAACCCAAAGGCAGCATAGAGAGGTTCAGTAAATGTGGTCTGGACGGTGTAAAGGTGTCTCAGTGAGTCTGAAGACACTTCATAGAAGGACAGAATCCCACCAGGACAGTCCAGATACACTGCTACTCTGTTGGAGTCAGAGGGACGATCAGGAAGGAAAGTTCTCTTACTATTGTGTACAACAATGTATATGTTACCATGGCTACCATCACTACAGTCCAGATTCCAGGACATTTTATTGTATCCAAGCCTACAGTCATCACCCTTTCCTTTCCTACTGATTCCTCTGTAGGTCACTCCTATATCAACATCTCCACTCCTCTCTACCTCCCAGTAACAGCATCCAGTCAGACCCTCTGTACACAGAACATTGGCCTGTCCATCAAACCTGTCTGGATGATCAGGATATGAATGAAGCTGTTTCACTCGAGTCACCTTCCGGTTGTTCTCAGACAGAGAGAGGACTCTGTGTGCTGTGTTTGTGTCCAGTGTGAGACGATGTGAATCTGATGAGAAAACAACACAGTAAACATTAAAAACATCCCTAACCGAGTGACTGACGCGCGCACGCACGCACGCACACACGCACGCACGCACGCGCACACACGCACACATACACATACTTACACACGCGCACACATACACACATACACACACACGCACGCACACACACACGCACGCACACACACGCGCACACACACACAAACATGCACACGCGGTAATAATCAGGAACAGGTGTGGTGTTTGTTTTTTTGGGGGGGGGGGGGGTTTGTTTATAGAATCAATATGTTTTGGTTTCCATAGCGATGGGGGGGGGGGGGGGGGGGGGGGTAGCACATTTAAACATGTATGTTGGTACAGATTTATAGATCATGAATAGGCCTACAAATTTTCATAATTTTTTTCAAAAATAGCAGGTCTACAAGCTCGCAGCACGGCACCAAGTGATGCGCTGTGATCTTGTAGATCTGCAGACCTAATGTGTTAATACAGCATCACACTCATTTGAACCACTTTATCCATATTTTACACTTTGGCTATTTAAATAGCCAACGTGTAAAACATGGATGAAGTGGTTCAAATGAGTGTAATGCTGTATTAAACATTTTGCTGGGGACCCAGGGGTCCTGGGGGTCCTTGGACCAGACTTTGAGAACCAATGCTATAGAGCATCGCAGCGTTAGTGGTTTCCTGGTGCCACTTAATATTCCCCATTCATTTTCGCCATAGACTTTTACAAAAATATTTATAACAATTATGTTAAGCCTCGAACCAAGCCATCCAGGATGGCAGTGAATCATGACCATACAACCTTTGTTACTATGAAAAGAACATTTTGAAAATCGCTAAACAAAGGGTAGTTATTGAATGTAGTATATCAAATAATGTAATATTAATTATTAAAATATGTTTTCACATAGGATCAAAGGTTGTATGGTCATGATTCACTGCCATCCTGCATGGCTTGGTTCGAGGCTTAACATAATTGTTATAAATATTTTTTTAAAGTCTATGGGGAAAATGAATGGGGAATAATAAGTGGCACCAGGAAACCACTTACGCTGCGATGCTCTATAAAGAACCATCAACCACCAGGGACGTGCTGGCCATTGGGAAAAGCGGGACAAATCCTGAACGGCCGGTTCATTCCCGGCCGGTCCAGGCCGGCCATTAGGAATAATGTTTAAATAAAATGTCGGCCTTCATTCTATTTTGGGGGCTGGGCGGCCAACAAAGTAAATCGTCACTGTCGGGCAGAAACCTTGTATCTCCAAGTTTCAAATGTGTAAATGTTTTCGCAAAGTAAAGCCCTGCTTCATCATACAAGGCCGTCGCACAAAAGTAGTGAAAACAGCAGATCTACAAGCACACAACTCCTCGTGGTGCGAGGCGTTGTGTGCCTGTAGATCGGCTGTTTTCACTAGTTTAAATAATTTTTAAAATGATAAATACAAAACAAATGGTTTTGGACATACATGGTTTCCACCCGACAACGACGAAATATAACTCATGTAATTGTAACTGGCTTGTCACATGTCATAATCTGAAATGGCAAATCTTTGAGTAGCAGCAGCGCTATAGAGAGAGATCTCTCTCTATAGCACGCAATGGGGGCCTCTCCAACTCTTTTTCCCAGGCTGAATCAGGGGCCCAGCACGTCCCTGTCAACCACTTTAACCCTTCATCGACCTGTGTCTCCCAGGGCTCTATACTTGGTCTGCTCAGTTTCCAAAATAGCCGATCTACAAGCTCAAAACATGTCGTAGCACGATGTGCTGTAAGCTTGTAGATCTGCTATTTACGATGAATGTTCACGTATTAAGACATGTCCAACATTGGGACGCAGTGTTTAAATGGTTAATGGTTCAAAGAAGGTTCTTTGAGGAACCATTTTGTGCTTGTGAGCTTGTAGATCTGATATTTTTCAGAGCCCTGAGGAACTCCAGTCAGTGACGTGGGTTTAAGTGTTTAACATACAAAATACATATCATTAAAATAATGTTTTATTAATTAAAATCAGTTCCTGATTGCAGGTCTAATTAACCACTTGAACCCTATTGAACCTATTCTGTATTCATAATTGTAAAACAGCAGATCTTCAAGCTCACAACATGTTGCAATGCAACAAACACGACAGACAGACAGACGTTTTGAGGTTGTAGATCGTCTATTTTCACTATATTTAGACAGTTCTGTTTTAATGCATTTATTTTGGGTGAAATGTTCTTCATTTCAATACAACAATACATTGATATAAATTAAAAAAAGTACTGTAGTTGTAATTTGTACTTTTTTATACTTGAGTATTTACTCGAGTAAATACTTTGTCCACCACTGGTTGTCAGGACAGAAAAATGTCCAAACATGGAATAAATTCCTTCTCAAGACATTTCCTCACTAATGTGTTTGTAAAGATGTCTAGTAACACATTTCAAAAGGTTGAAACTCCCCTAGGGCAGTGGGAACAGCCACGCCCACTTTTCCTGCTCGTCACAAAGCCTTGTTTTGTGTGAGAATCTATATTTGTGGGAGCGTGTCAAATTAAAAAGTATCTTTATTAGTTTGTTGAATACTAGGAGACACTGCTCCTCAGGAGTCCAGATCACCTGGAGGTCCTCTGGTTCCTCCAGAGGTCCTCCTGGATGGAGTGGAGGAGTGGAGCAGGACTAGGGTGCACCTCACCTGGGTAGAGGGGAGCATGAGGTCCTGGGCTGTTCCCCCTTTCCCCTCTATGGATGTGGTCAGCAACACCACACTTCTCAACACTTTTTATCTGCTGAATAAGAGCTAAGCCTGTTGCCACTTCACACACTGATTGAGCTGTGTTTTAAATGGTCTCTCCAGGGGTCCCGAACCCCAGTTTGGGACCCACTGCCCTGGAGGGGGGTTGAATTTCAATGTTTTGGATTGTGTTACTAAACACTTTTAAACACATTGGTGAAGGTTTGTATAATATCCTCTGAATACAGAGGATATTACAGTAAAAAACAGTCAATGTGACGGACAGACGGATGGACGGACAGACAGACAGACAGACAGACAGACAGACAGACAGACAGACAGACAGACAGACACTCACATCTTGTAAGGAGTTGAGGTTTAATCCAGTGTTCTCCTGAATGATTCACACTGTAGGAAATAGAACAACAATGAATCAATGACTGACTGTCTAACAAACACACACACACACACACACACACACACACACACACACACACACACACACACACACACACACACACACACACACACACACACACACACACACACACACACACACACACACACACACACACAGCTAGACATTCTTGAAAACAAATAACAGAAAGAAGTGTTTCCGGATACAGATCAAGTCTCCTCCATTTTTGGCACACTATCACTGTATATTAAATCTATGTTAGAATATAGGACACTATCACTGTATATTAAATCTATGTTAGAATATAGGACACTATCACTTGTGGAGTGTCACTGCCTAGACGCCCGGGTGAGTACTTCCAGCAGGTTAACCAGGGGTTAACTGAGGGAGAAGTTCAGCACCACGGCCAGCCCTGTCCCCTTGAACAGGCTGGTCACAGCTGCATTGAGTGCGGCTGATTAAGCTCTGGCTATAAAGGTGCTGACTCTCCCTCAGTTCGGGTTCTGTCTTTGGGCTGGAAGGACGTTGCTCGGACGGTAGGTGACATGCTCCTCTCCTCATTGTTAGCCATGATATCCATGCTCCTCTCCTCATTGTTAGCCATGATATCCATGCTCCTCTCCTCATTGTTAGCCATGATATCCATGCTCCTCTCCTCATTGTTAGCCATGATATCCATGCTCCTCTCCTCATTGTTAGCCATGATATCCATGCTCCTCTCCTCATTGTTAGCCATGATATCCAGACATTATCCTAATGTGGTGTTTTCTTTTATTTCATAGGCAACGTAGGAGAACTCTGAAATGTTTGTTTGAAGAATACCCCGGACCGGGAAGAATTTATGTTTGGAAATTAGTTGATTGACTTTGCCCCTCCCCCCTACTATCAAGAATCCCCCGAATAAACCGTTTGATTCGTGCACTTGAACCACGTGTCTCTGTCTCCATCATTACACACTGTATATTAAATCTATGTTAGAATATAGGACACTATGACTGTATATTAAATCTATGTTAAAATATAGGACACTATCACTGTATATTAAATCTATGTTAGAATATAGGACACTATCACTGTATATTAAATCTATGTTAGAATATAGGACACTATCACTGTATATTAAATCTATGTTAGAATATAGGACACTATGACTGTATATTAAATCTATGTTAGAATATATGACACTATCACTGTATATTAAATCTATGAATAGAACCATGGATCATATAGGATCAAATGACCGTCTGGCTCTAATTGTCCCAGAGTAAAGACTGAACTGGTAAAAACAGTGTTTTGTTTTAGTGTCCAAACCTCTTGGAATGACCTACAGCTCACACTAAAGATCTGTTCTCCTAGAACACGGTGGGCACTTTTTATTTACAGAGTTCCATACTGACTTTGATAAAGTGAGCCAAGAGACAAAACTTGAAACGCACTCTAAACATATTATTTAATTGAATTACCATTTTTAAATAAAATAAAATAAATAAAAACAAAGAAGCCCCCTCCCACCTGGCCAGCCAGTTCAACATTGTAAGGGAAACACTGCACTAACCAACATGGACACAGTCCAAGTCTACTCACTTCAGAGTCTCCAGTGCAGCAGAGAGCTTCTTCAGACCAGAGCCTCCTAAGTGACTGAAGTTCAAGTCCAGCTGTTTCAGATGGGAGGGGTTGAAGGTCAGAGCTGAAGCCAGAGAAGAACAGCCTTCCTCTGTGAGCCCACAGCCTGACAGCCTGCAGAGAAATCCATATTTAACAAAGTGCTGTTGATGTTCAAGTAGAGATCCACACAGAGAGAAGACACACTATTTATTTACCTCAGGATCTGCAGTCTACACTCTTCACTCTTCAGTAGAGCAGAGAGTTGGTCCACTTGTGATTCCTGCAGGCAGTTGAAACTGATGTCCAATTCTCTCAAATAGGAAAGATTAGATCTGAGAGCTGAGACCAGGATGACAAATCCTGTCTGTGTGATGTGACAGCCAGCAAGTCTGTAATTAAAGATTACATATCTGGATTGATTATCAGAGTTTTGGAGGAGGGACCAAAGAGATGAAAGAACAGGCAGGCATGAATAATGTGAAATAAATCATGGTAAGCTAACTGTATGACATCTGACATCATAGATGTCTTATGTTATAGACCAGGGGTTTTCAAAGTGGGTGACGGGGCACCCTGGGGTGCCGTGACGGCAGTCCAGGGGTGCCTCAGAATTATTTGATGATAATTGGAATTCAGCAATATCACAACATTAATATCACTTCACTATGTGAACACCTGATTTGCACTGTAGATGAGTTATTTTTCCATCTACAGCCAACTCTTCACCAAAAATAGCAGATTTACAAGCTCACAACGTGTCACGTTGTGACACGTTGTGATCTTGTAGATCGGCTATTTTTTGGTGAACCTTCCCCCCAGAATAGGGATGCTGGGGTTCAAGTGGTAAAACGTCAAGTATAGTTATTTTCAGTCAGTTCTGATGGAAACGGATATATCTGTGACGTAGCCTACCGTATCTCAGGTGGAAAGATGTGCATATTTGCATCACTTATGTATATTCTAAAAATGAACAGTGTAACTCAGGGGTGCCATGGATGAAAAGGTTATTTACAGGGGTGAACTGCGTCAAAACAGTTTGAAAACCCCTGTTATAGACCACACAAGACTCACAAAATAGGTCCATATATGGGCATTCCAAGTTATTGGCTTAATATTGATTATATTAGTGATCTCCATAGTCCATATACAGTATGGGCATATTCTTGTTTCTATTCAGTGTGGGTTACCATGATATCAACCTTATTGACTAAATGAAACAGACAACAGCTGCTGGTGCTGGTGTGCTGGGGTACCAGCAAACCTTCCAGTCTGTGTTTACACCAGTTTGACACTCAATGATTGTGTAACTGGACATGATAATTCCCTAGCAGCCATGATGGATCACATATTGTATTTACTGTACCGTATCATTGTGATGTGATTGAGTGAGGACTAACCTAGTCAGTGTGTGATACCATGATGTCAACTTAATGCACACTCCTCTTATTATAATCAAACAATAAATAATAAAACAAAACTAAGCTAAATAATGCTGGTTAATTAATCTGACCTCAGTATCTCCAGTTCACAATATGGACTCTTTAATCCAGCAGAGATGAGTTCCATGAATGAATCCTTCACGTCGTTATAACTGAGATCCAATTCTCTTAGATGTGAAGGATTAGAGCTGAGAGCTGAAGCCACAATTTCATAATCTGGTGTTTCAAGATCACAGCCAACAAGTCTGTAAATATAGAATATGTCAAAACAGAGATTATCAACACAGATTAGATCAAGTTCATGTTATTGGAAAAATAAAACATGCCCCCCAAAAAATCATTACAAAAAAAAAGAAAAATGAATCAACCCCAAAATTTGAATCTCATGGTGAGGGTTGTATACTCAGCGCAGCGCCAAAAGCATTTCCACTTAAACCAGGGGGACCAAAATGTGAATATTTTAACTGTTGTGTGTGCGTCTTTAATGGTTATTGTATGTTCATAGGAGTTTTGTTATTCTAGGGTCAAGACCACTTGACCTTTGGTGTTGCCAATGTTTTTAGGGCACAAAGGTTAAATGCCATGCCTACAAACACACACACACACACACACACACACACACACACACACACACACACACACACACACACACACACACACACACACACACACACACACACACACACACACACACACACACACACACACACACACTATGACGTTTGATTGATGTCTTTAATCCAAATAAATTGCATTGCTCTGCACATGTGAGCGTGTACTTTTTAAAGACACGTGCATGCGTGCGTGTGTGCATGTGGGTGTTCTGCACAGACTCTGTGCAGACTGTAGGCATGGGTATAAGATGCTCACTCCACTGAACGTGTACATGATAACACACTGATAGCCAGGGTAGTGGTATTGATACAAAATGCCTGCTTTGCAATTCTTCTACATTCTGTAATTGTGTAGACTTCTTGTAAATTAAGTAATAAAAATGTTTAACAATAATTGAACTCTTGAGAGTGTAATATGAAACCAAATGGACCCGTAATGGTTTCATTTCATGTTCTCAAGAGTTGCAGATCTATAAGGGTCCATTTGGTTACCCTCCATCATTTAGCTGGGGACCACATGGAACCCCCTCAAGGACCTCTGGTGGTCCCTGGACCACTGGTTGAAGCTGGCACCAGATGATCAGATCATCCATGAGAGTTCATTTTTATAAACGTCTGGTTGATGCACTGTTGTCTCCATTGTACCTCTATAAATGTGCCCAAAATAACCGATGTATAAGCTGTCGACGTGCCATGGTGCAGTGCGTTGATGAGTCTGTTTTTCGGCCCTCAACGAGCGCACAGAGAATTGCTGTAATGGAGCTGCCGTGGCAGAGATTATAATTGCCCTCTAGTTATAGAGGGTTAAACTAAATACAATGTTAAGGTATTTATTATTTTTGTTATAGAGGCTAATTACAATGTATTAATGTTTCTCTTTTACTGCCAAAGCTAGGCTAATCTTCTTGTCTGTTCAACGCCAACAAAACACTAACCTTGGAGATTTTAAAGAATAACATCCCTCCATTACTTCCATCCGCTGTGTGTTTTTTTTTTTTTTTAAGATGCCTGCAAGTCGAAAAAAAAGAAGGAAAAAAAGTGCAAAGATAGAGCCAGTGGAATGTGGCTTGCTTTCACCCAAAATCAACACATGGCAGAGAAAAGTAGATCCAGGGCCTCAAAAATTAAAAGAAAACCTTCCACGTGTGTGAGTGTGTGTCACATGACTTCAGGCTGCGTGCACTGTCGTTGCTATGGCAACTCACTGCCCGCAGACACCCACCATCCGTTCCATGGCTCAAATCAGGATTTGACGAGCGAGCGACACGTGACGAGCGCCCGTCATAGGCAGTAAAATAATTAATGGGAATATGCTTTTTATTAGCACATACACACTATACCACCAGTAACTATTTGAGACCTGATTATTATTGGACATTTTACATCCACCATCATTTCTACTTATAGTGTAGATGTGATGGTGGATTGATTCTCTTCTAATAGGTTTTCTATTCACATGACTACTAACCGAGCCTTTCTGGTGTTCCTCACAGCTGGGACCAGCCTGGATTTCCCCAATGATGTTGCTCTGTATTTGTCCAGGTCCAACTCATCCAGAACCTCCTCTGACGTCAGCAGCATGTTGGCTAGAGCTGAACACTGGGAGAGAGTCAGTTCTGTCTTTGATCTGTCCCCTGACTCCAGGTACTGTTGGATCTCCTGATGCAGTGAGTGGTCGTTCATCTCCATCAAACAGTGTAGGATGTTGATACATCTGTCAGGAGAAATATCTGCATCATCACATTTCATCTCCTTAAGGTTGTTGATGACTCTCTGGATGATCTCTGGACTGTTCTCTATCTGACCTAAGAGGAATCCTAACAGACTCTGGTTGGACTGCAGTGAGAGGCCATGAAGGAAGCGGACAAAGAGGTCCAGGTGACCATTCTTACTCTTTGAGGATTTTTCAAAGGCTCTCTTCAGGAAGTCATCCAGGGTCATTTCTTCTTCTTCTTCTTCTTCTTCTTCTTCCTCTTCTTCTTCCAGGAATGTCTTCAGTACCTTCATGTTCCTCTGTGTGTAACAGTGGAACAGGTAGACTGCAGCCAGAAACTCCTGGATGCTCAGATGAACAAAGCTGTAGACCTTTCTCTCAGATTGAACAGCCTCTTCTTTGAAGATCTCTGTGCACACTCCTGAGTACAGCGAGGCGTCTTTCACATCAAGACCACACTCTTCCAGGTCTTCTTGGTAGAACATCATGCTACCTTTCTCCAGATGTTCAAACGCCAGCCTGCCCAGCTTCAGAAGAACCTCCCTGTCAGCTTCCATGAGCTGCTGTTGATTCTCCCTCTGGCGTTGCTTCTTTCTCTGTCTCTTGTTTGGTTTCTTTTTCTTGTCTTTATTCTTTACCTTGTGTGTATCGTCATACTTCAGATTCTTCCTCTTTGTCTGAACCCACAGGAAGTGGCTGTACATGGCAGTCTGGGTCTTGGGCAGCTTTTCTGTCTCATCTGTCTTCAACATGTCCTCCAGAACGGTAGCTGTGATCCAACAGAAGACTGGGATGTGACACATGATGTGGAGGCTCTTTGATGTCTTCACGTGTGAGATGATTTTGCTGGCCAGCTTCTCATCACTGAATCTCTTCCTGAAGAACTCCTCCTTCTGGGGGTCTGTGAACCCTCGTACCTCTGTCACCAAGTCAACATATGCAGGAGGGATCTGATTGGCTGCTGCAGGTCTGGTAGTTATCCAGAGGAGGGCTGAGGGGAGCAGATTCCCCTTGATGAGGTTTGTCAACAGCAAGTCCACTGATGATGTCACTGTGGCATCAGAGACGATGTCATTGTTGTTGAAGACATCAGAATCAATGTTAATGTTCGCGAATTTCAGCGGAAACCTGCTTTCATCCAGACCATCAAAGATGAAGCCAACCTTCCAGACAGCGAGCTGCTCTGCTGTGACCTTCTTTAATTCTGGGTGGAAACGATGGATCAGTGAGAGAAGACTGTGCTGCTCATCTCTGACGAGGTTCAGCTCCCGGAATGAGAAGGGAACCAGGAGAATGACATCTTGATTTTCCAAACCCCTTGCCCAGTCCAGAGTGAACTTACGCACAGAGAAGGTTTTTCCAATGCCAGCGATGCCCTTGGTCAGAACTCTTCTGTTGGGTTTATCTCTGCCAAGGAGGAGGGGCTTAAAGATGTCACAGCATTTGATTGGTTGGTCATGGAGGGTCTTCTTCTTGGAAGCTGTCTCAAGCTGCCAGACCTCATGTTGGTTATTAACCCCTTCACTCTCTCCCGCTGAGAGGTAGAGCTCTGTGTAGATGCTGCTGAGGGAGGGCACTTCAGTGACGTACGTCACACGATCAAGACGATTCAAACCGATCTTATAAACCTTTAAATGCTCCTGCGGACTGACACCTGCTATGAGAAGAGAATGAAGACATGTTAAACAAGTTAAAGTTAAATTATAACTTTACCTGCAATATAGCATACCATTAAAACTATTTCTTAAATACCCTCCAGAAAATCTACAATTCCTCAAAAAATTGTGAAAAAAGAAAGAAAAAACAGCAAAATAAATATCACTGGATCATTTGTTTTTGTCTAAATGTATGTTAATCATCAGTATTTGGACATTGATACAGGAATACAATGTGGACATTTAAGCTGGTTGCACACTGCTGCGTTTTTCGTTGCGAAATGCGTTTTTCAGGTCAAGGAGAGAGAGAGAGATAGAGAGAGCAAGGGACCTAGTGGTGCGCGAATGGGCGGCAGTGTGCAAATGTGACTGACATAATGTGAGGTTGATTTTTTATTCACCCGCTCCGAAATTCACCCCGATATTCGGCCCAAAAAACGCAGCAGTGGCAACCACCTTTAGTCTGATGATGTTTTCTGCTAAACATTTCATTAATTGATATGAAATGTTAATTAGTGTAAAATGTGTCCAGTCTTACTTTGTTCACTTGTGGTTTGACTGGATGTCTTCTGTTTAGGTGTGGTTCTGTGGAGATGAAGACAATATAATAGGCTATAGATAATAGATAGTTTAATATATCAATTAAATAATATTATGTAATTAACCACTTAAGACCTAGCCTCGCGTAGCCAGGCTTACTCATCTGCGAAGAGAAAAGCCTGGTGACAATAGAAGGCAGAAGACGTTCTGGGAGGGGGGGCTGAATTTTCCCCGAAGCTGTATTTTTTTCACAGTGCGGTGTTCCTGCAAACGTATTCCCTGCACGAAAAAATCTGGTCTACGTCTCCTGCTACGTCGGTTACGCTCGCAATAAACAATATACAAACAAAAACATTGATTCAAGCAATGTTACACCTATTAAGAGTGAGTTAAGAGCTACAATCTATTTTAGTTTTTTCGCTGGGGAATGTAAACAGACCCGCATCGCATGACGTAACGTCCGTTAAACGCAGCACTTCCGCTAGGAATTGTGGAACACACCGGAAGCCCTATTGTCTACAGGGTGCTTAAGACCTATATACATTGTCCTTCAATGAATAGCGCCGATATACAAGCTCACATGATGCCCTGTGTTGTGAGGTTGTAGATCTGCTTTTTTCACTATATTTTTGAAAGAATAGATGAACATGATACAAACACACAACCCAGTTGTACATAAATGTTCTTATATCAGTGTAGACTAGAGGTGTAATAGCTGTACATAGTCAACGCGTGTGTGTGTGTGTGTGTGTGTGTGTGTGTGTGTGTGTGTGTGTGTGTGTGTGTGTGTGTGTGTGTGTGTGTGTGTGTGTGTGTGTGTGTGACAGCATGCCATTCATCTGAAAGAGTGTCTCTGACCCCTGTGTCTCAGGGCTATGTTCCACTAGCACCAATAAGACTTCCGGTTGCCGTGCACTTTTCAACATCATCTGTGAAATTGTAAAAATCAAAAAAGTGTTTCTGCATTTTCATTCCCTCACAGACAGCTCAGTTCAACCTTTGCTTTCAACTGAGTAGGAGTGCAGTGGCGGCTCCAGGGAATTGTGACTGGGGGGGCTGATGAATTTTGCCAAGTAACAATAATAAAAACTAGATTCTCTCGCTTAGGGTACCGATAACTGGTATCGTAGAGACAAGTATAATGGAGAGAGGGCGAGATCATTTAGCGACCTCCAACCGGGCTGCAACCTGGTCGGTAGTTTTCAGCGACCGGGTCGCTAAATCTACCGACCAGGCCGGTAAATCTACCGACCGGGTTGCTAAGTCCACCGACCGGGTCGCTAAATCCACCGACCGGGCCGGTAAATAACCGTCCGGGCCGGTAAATAACCGTCCGGGTCGCTAAATCTACCGACCGGGTCGCTAAATCCACTGACCGGGTCGCTAAATCCACCGACCGGGTCGCTAAATCCACCGACCGGGTCGCTTATCCACCGACTGGGCTGCTAACCCAAACCCAAACCCTAACCCTAACCCTAAGCCTAACCCTAAATCACCGACCGGGTCGCTAAAGCTAAATCTACCGACCGGGTTGCTAAATCACCGACCGGGCCGCAAAATCACCGACCGGGTCTCTAAATCTACCGACCGGGTCGCTAAATCTACCGACTGGGTCGCTAAATCTACCGACCGGATTTTGCAGCCCGGTTGGTAGATTTAGCGACCCGGTCGGTAGATCTAGCGACCTGGTCGGTGATTTTGCAGCCCGGTTGGTAGATTTAGCGACCCGGTCGATAGATTTAGCGACCCGGTCGGTGAAAACTACCGACCAGGTTGCGACCACGTCTGAGGTCGCTAAATGATCTCTCTCCTACTGGTATGATGTTATGGTATGGTTTGCATGAAAGTCAATCAACTGTCTTTCAAATATTTATATTGTATGTATTTATTCCATAAATACTAGTCCTGTGCCTGGGGGTATTTGAGTAGTTGAGTGCACAGTATATGAGGGAATCACTTTCCATCACAGACCTAAAATCTAGTTTTGCTTACATGATGAATCCACCTAAATAATCACAGAATGGGGTGTAGTGGTGGAGGGGATTGGGGACTGAGCATTGGTTAGACCTCCTGTTGGTCCGGCCAGGTTAACACTCACCAGGTTAGCATTCACCAGCGTCGGCAGGTTAGCATTTCACCAGGTAAGCATTCACCAGCGTTAGTTTTACTGCAGAGGTTAGGGTTCGGGTTAAGGTTAGGTTTAGGTTATGGGATTGTTTTAATGCCAATATTAATTCAGATTCGTACTTTGCCTTTTTTTGTGAAAATTACACGTAAACTTTGTAATTAGATATAAGTATCCGTGGGGGGGTGGGGGGGTGGGCAAAGTACGAATGTCACTGTTCTGTTCTGTTTTTTTGGCTGCTTCTCAATGAAAGAGTGGTTAGCTTCGCTCAAAAAAACATATTGCAGGGATTTACTTCATTTCCCTAACCCCATCTCAAAGCCAATATTTTGGCAATGGAAAACCTCAGACTAAGATAATGTGGAGTCCAAGGATCAAGATTTCATAAGCGCTTTCAGGTATAATTTCTTCCCTTGCGGGAATGTCCGTGTAGAATTTCACGGAAATCACACTGTGTTCATGATTTGAGGCGCCCGACATATCCGCTTGGTTTAATGACTATAGAAATACTGTGTACGGATTTGCCTTCAGCCAGTCATGCACGCACGCACGCATGCATGCACGCACGCACACACACTTTCAAGTATCATTTCTTCCTCTGCCTAATGGGAAAGTGCGTGCAAAATTTCACAGAAAGATTTGTGGCATTTTGTTCAAAACGGAGCACTGCAAACTTTAGAAGCCAATCTTAGCCAATCAGGATGGAATATGAAAAATCTGACAAATCCGTTTGGTTTAATCACTATAGATATAATGTGTACTGGTATTAGTACAAAATCTGGGAGCACTGCTCTGACATCCAGGGAGTGTGTGTACTGTTTCGCTGCGACACATGGACACACACACACACACACACACACACACACACACACACACACACACACACACACACACACACACACACACACACACACACACACACACACACACACACACACACACACACACAGACGGACGGACGGACGGACGGACAGACGGACAGGGTGCAAAACAGTCTCTGCCATGCCTTCAGCCTAGAGAGGACTAGTGCTTTTCTAAGTACCCACAGTCGCACAAATTTTATACATGTAGATCACTTTGTTGTGTTATATTGCTGTGTATATTGTAAAGGAGGATTCACTTACTCTGTGTGTGGAGGTCCACTGAAGTCAGGAGGTGCCCATCTAGAATGGTCACTCTTCATAGACACAAGGCTGGGTGTTGGAGACTCTGATCTGTGAGGTTTGGCAGAACACTGACTTACATCCATCTCTAGGTCTTTATTAAACCTGTCAGGGTTACAGTCAATGAAATAGCTCATCTCTAGGTCTTTATTAAACCTGTCAGGGTTACAGTCAATGAAACAGATCATCTCCAGGTCTTTATTAAGCCTGTCAGGGTTACAGTCAATGAAATAGATCATCTCTAGGTCTTTATTAAACCTGTCAGGGTTACAGTCAATGAAATAGATCATCTCTAGGTCTTTATTAAACCTGTCAGGGTTACAGTCAATGAAACAGATCAATAAATATGCGTTTGTTAATACGGTATTTATCATAAATGATTCATGCTCTTTGTATTGCTTATTTATTGATATAATCTAGAATCCACGTTGAACCTGGACATGTCATTATAGGTCTCATTAAAAATAAAATAGCAGATCTACAAGCACAAAGCATCACAATGCAATGTATTGTGAGCTTGTAGATCTGTTCCTTTTGGTACTTTTGCGTGACACTGTCAGGTTGTGTGTGTGTGTGTGTGTGTGTGTGTGTGTGTGTGTGTGTGTGTGTGTGCGTGCGTGCGTGCGTGCGTGCGTGCGTGCGCGTGTGTGTGTTTTATTACCACAACCACTGATGGGTAATGCATGCAGTTTACTATGACACGGTTCTATCCAGTGGAGCTTGACTCATAATCATCAAAGTTGACATTATTTGATTTGGTATAAAATCACCTCTAGGCAGAACACAGCCAATGTATTCTGTGGATGTATGAATCAAATATGGAAGGATGTTGTCATGCTAAAATACTGAGTGCCAGACAGTGGTGAAAGTAGTTTGAAATTCTTGCCGGAACTGTCCCAAAATAAGAATTGGGAGGCTAACCCCCCAAAACCCCTGAAATGCATAGAAAACTGCATTTTGGCATAGTTATACACACAATAAAAACACTACAGGTCCTACACCTGAAAGGCAACGGCATTACACTAACTGTAACATGAAACATGATTGAAATCCTAAAGGAAATAGGCCTATCTATAATAAGACTCTTCATATTGTTCATTGTTCCATACAGAAGGGTAAGCAGTAGGGCTAGCAGAATCACCTAAGATAAGATAAGATGTTTATGGTCACTGTACAACAACATTTTGTTTAGTATATCCACATAAACACAGTAGCAGCATCAACAAAGAAAGAAATGATGATAGATCAACATTATTCTATCCTGTCACCATATCCTGCTCTCTTATTTGTTGTCTCCCCAGGCCCCCACACACATGTAAAGCATGTTTGAAAGCTCTATATACATTCCAGAAAATATAATATATTATTATTAATATTATTATAACCAGTTATCTAAAGTAACTAAGTAGTCTACACTAAAGTAATGTATTTAAGTACAGGTTTTAAGTATAGCCTAGCCTACTTTACTGGGGTATTTCCAAAGATGCAGAATAGAATCATTTTGGTCTATTCTGCAGCTTAAGGCAGCATCGCATGCAGGCACCATGGCAGGCACAGTGCCACAGACACGACGAGTCTCTCCTAGAGATGGGATTTATGGCTCTTTGAAGTGAGCCGGATCTCTAGGATCCGTTCCTTTCAAAGAGCCGTTCAAAAGACTGGCTCATTCGAAGGAACGGCTCCCTACTGTGAACCGAATCCTATATCGTTCATTTCAAAGAGCCGTTCAAACGACTTGATTCGTTCACGAACGTCCCACCTCTACCCGCTCCGTGTCAAACACTGAAACAAACCGAATCGATTACACTGACCTACACAAAGTTCAAACCCACGGGAATAATTTAGAAGCACTTTATCAGAAAATATAGTCTAACTAGTAACACTTGTGTAGCCTACTGTATGTTAATCTGACTTTAGTATAGGCTATTGTTTTCTTCCTGGACGTGCGTTTGTGGCAGGTTATTTTTAACATGGGATTTTTGACAGCTGGCTTCTCCCTTTCTTAACGGAACTCTGTTCCGGCCCCAAATGTTTTAACGGAACGGGGGTTCCGGCCGTTCCGGCTCACTTTCACCACTGGTGCCAGACCACAATGTCTGTTCAGTAGTTTGATAACAACTAAATGATGTGTTGTATTCTGTGTTTTACATTCTGACCTGGGATCAGTAGAGTGGTGTCCATCTTTGAAGTGAATAGGTCTACCCATGGACCTGTCACTCTTCATGGAGACACAGCTGGGTACAGGAGACCCTGCTCTCTGCTGATGGACCCTGAGAGAAACAGAGGATCAACATGATTTTAAACGGCGTTGACATTAAGTGTTGCCCCTGGCAGGTAAATAAAACTTTCATGCCAGTGTAGTTTGCTTTCAGGTTGCCCGACGGGGCAAGTGCTTGTTTAAGAGGGGACGCAACAACCGTCTATAAACACACCACCAGATATCTGTCTAATCACTTGAACGTGGCCAGAGCGCTCTGTCTTCTGGTTAGGGTTGGGTATCGTCATCGATACTTTTAATGGTATCGATCGTATGACTTCGATACTATCGAGTATCGGTTCACGTAAAAACGAACGATACCTTGTTTCGATACTCTTGAACACACCCCTGGCCGGTCGCATCTGTAACAGTTGGGCTACTGAAAGTTTAATGACTGCTTTAGTAGGCTACACTCGTTACTGTTAAAATAGCAGACAATAGCCTATAATGTTTATTATTACATGAATTACATGATTATCCAACGTCTATACTCTCCACTCCGCCACACTGTGTGATCATCATCATCGTAGACCCTAGCAATAGCCTAGCTGCAAAAAGTATGTGTATATTCTATTGTAGACAAACACTATAATTATAAATATACATAGCCAATTACTCTACTACTAGGCCTACTTAACATGAAAATGGCTGAATAACTGGCTTATTAATAACCTATTGTGGTGTGTAAAATAGCCCATAGAAAAAGGCAAATAATAATTATAATAATAATAAATAAAAAGTATTGAAAATGGTATCGAAAAAGGTATCGTATCAATTCCCAGGTATCGAAAAAGGTATCGTTTCAAAGGTGAACGATACCCATCCCTACTTCTGGTCTGTGGAATGTAAAATAAGAGCACTGTTTACCTACAGTATAATGTGCTGGTTTAACTGAACTTTGCAAAGCAACGGTGCAGCAGTCAGAGAATCGACATCTCCCCGGTCAGCTGTTGACTAAACTGACCCTCGATAACGACGTGGAAGTTTATCTGGAGCTCTTTGAGAGGACCACTGCTGGAGAGAGGTGTCCTGTAGCAGAGTGGGGTGGGATGCCTGTCCAGACTCCACATCTGTTTGGTGACTACTATAGAAATACTGTGTACCGATTTGCCTTCAGCCAGAAACACATGCACGCACTTTCAAGTATCATTTCTTCCTCGGCCTAATGGGAAAGTATGTGCAAAATTTCACAGAAATCACACACTGCGTTCATGATTTGTGGCATTTTGTTCAAAACGGAGCACTGCAAACTTTAGAAGCCAATCTTGCCAATCAGCATGGAATATGAAGAATTTGACAAATCAGTTTGGTTTACTGTCAAACTAATTGTTCTGCAAAAGTCAGCCTCCCGGTGGCACTATGACAGGCCGATTGTCCAGAGGTTCTGCTCTGATATCTAATGATGTACAGTTTCGCTGCGATCGGGCAAACGCTGCCGGAGATTAGCTGTTCACAGACAGACACATAGACAGACAGACAGACAGGCACACACACACACACACACACACACACACACACACACACACACACACACACACACACACACACACACACACACACACACACACACACAC